>NC_090374.1:152700488-153000488 GCF_036365525.1 Heterodontus francisci
AGAAAATGATGAAGATGAAGATGCTGAAGATGAAGATGAAGATGACGAAGATGATGAAGATGACGAAGATGATGAAGATGACGAAGACGACGAAGATGACGAAGATGATGAAGACGACGAAGATGACGAAGATGACGAAGACGAAGATGACGAAGAGGAAGATGACGAAGATGACGAAGAGGAAGATGACGAAGATGACGAAGATGACGAAGAAGATGACGAAGATGACGAAGATGACGAAGAAGATGAAGAAGATGAAGAAGAAGATGAAGAAGATGAAGAAGATGAAGATGAAGATGAAGATGAAGATGAAGATGAAGAAGATGATGACGAAGATGATGACGAAGATGAAGAAGATGATGACGAAGATGATGACGAAGAAGATGAAGAAAATGATGAAGATGAAGATGCTGAAGATGAAGATGAAGATGATGATGAAGATGACGAAGATGATGAAGATGACAAAGATGATGAAGATGACGAAGACGACGAAGACGACGAAGATGAAGAAGAAGAAGAAGATGATGACGAAGATGATGAAGATGATGAAGAAGATGATGAAGAAGATGATGAAGAAGATGATGAAGAAGATGATGAAGAAGAAAATGACGAAGAGGATGAAGATGAAGATGCTGAAGATGAAGATGACGAAGATGAAGAAGATGACGAAGACGACGAAGATGAAGAAGATGCAGATGACGAAGAAGATGACGAAGATGCAGATGACGAAGAAGATGACGAAGAAGATGAAGATGAAGAAAATGACGAAGAGGATGAAGATGAAGATGAAGATGCTGAAGATGAAGATGAAGATGCTGAAGATGAAGATGAAGATGATGAAGATGACGAAGATGACGAAGATGACGAAGATGACGAAGACGACGAAGACGAAGAAGAAGACGAAGACGACGAAGACGACGACGAAGATGAAGATGAAGATGAAGATGAAGAAAATGACGAAGAGGATGAAGATGAAGATGAAGATGAAGATGATGATGAAGATGATGATGAAGATGAAGAAGATGAAGATGACGAAGAAGAAGATGACGAAGATGATGACGAAGAAGATGACGAAGAAAATGATGAAGATGAAGATGCTGAAGATGAAGATGAAGATGACGAAGATGAAGAAGATGACGAAGACGACGAAGACGACGAAGATGAAGAAGATGCAGATGACGAAGAAGATGACGAAGATGCAGATGACGAAGAAGATGACGAAGAAGATGAAGATGAAGAAAATGACGAAGAGGATGAAGATGAAGATGAAGATGCTGAAGATGATGAAGATGATGAAGATGACGAAGACGAAGAAGAAGACGAAGACGACGAAGACGACGAAGATGATGAAGAAGATGACGAAGATGAAGATGAAGATGAAGAAAATGACGAAGAGGATGAAGATGAAGATGAAGATGATGATGAAGAAGATGAAGATGATGAAGATGAAGATGACGAAGATGATGATGAAGAAAATGACGAAGAAGATGAAGATGACGAAGAAGATGATGAAGATGATGATGAAGAAGATGACGAAGATGAAGAAGATGACGAAGAAGATGACGAAGAAGATGAAGATAAAGAGGATGAAGATGAAGATGAAGATGAAGATGAAGATGAAGAAGATGACGAAGAAGATGAAGATGAAGAGGATGAAGATGAAGAAGATGATGACGAAGAAGATGAAGATGAAGAAGAAGATGATGATGAAGATGAAGAAGATGACGAAGAGGATGAAGATGAAGATGATGAAGATGATGATGAAGATGATGAAGAGGAAGAGGAAGAGGAAGATGACGAAGATGATGAAGAGGAAGAGGAAGATGATGAAGATCAAGATGAAGATGACGAAGAGGAAGATGACGAAGATGACGAAGATGACGAAGAGGAAGATGACGAAGATGACGAAGATGACGAAGAGGAAGATGACGAAGAGGAAGATGACGAAGAGGAAGATGACGAAGATGACGAAGAGGAAGATGACGAAGATGACGAAGAGGAAGATGACGAAGATGACGAAGAGGAAGATGACGAAGATGACGAAGAGGAAGATGACGAAGATGACGAAGATGACGAAGATGACGAAGATGACGAAGAAGAAGAAGATGAAGAAGAAGATGAAGATGATGATGATGAAGATGACGAAGATGAAGATGACGAAGAAGATGAAGATGACGAAGAAGATGAAGATGACGAAGAAGAAGATGACGAAGAAGATGAAGATGACGAAGAAGATGAAGATGACGAAGAAGAAGATGACGAAGATGATGACGAAGAAGATGACGATGAAGAAAATGATGAAGATGAAGATGCTGAAGATGAAGATGAAGATGACGAAGATGATGAAGATGACGAAGATGATGAAGATGACGAAGACGACGAAGATGACGAAGATGATGAAGACGACGAAGATGACGAAGATGACGAAGACGAAGATGACGAAGAGGAAGATGACGAAGATGACGAAGATGACGAAGATGACGAAGATGACGAAGAAGATGACGAAGAAGATGAAGATGACGAAGAAGATGAAGAAGAAGATGAAGAAGATGAAGATGAAGATGAAGATGAAGATGAAGAAGATGATGACGAAGATGATGACGAAGATGAAGAAGATGATGACGAAGATGATGACGAAGATGAAGAAGATGATGACGAAGATGATGACGAAGATGAAGAAGATGATGACGAAGATGATGACGAAGAAGATGAAGAAAATGATGAAGATGAAGATGCTGAAGATGAAGATGAAGATGATGATGAAGATGACGAAGATGATGAAGATGACAAAGATGATGAAGATGACGAAGACGACGAAGACGACGAAGATGAAGAAGAAGAAGAAGAAGATGACGAAGATGATGAAGATGAAGAAGAAGATGATGAAGAAGATGATGAAGAAGAAAATGACGAAGAGGATGAAGATGAAGATGCTGAAGATGAAGATGAAGATGACGAAGATGAAGAAGATGACGAAGACGACGAAGATGAAGAAGATGCAGATGACGAAGAAGATGACGAAGATGCAGATGACGAAGAAGATGACGAAGAAGATGAAGATGAAGAAAATGACGAAGAGGATGAAGATGAAGATGAAGATGCTGAAGATGAAGATGAAGATGAAGATGAAGATGATGAAGATGACGAAGATGACGAAGATGACGAAGACGACGAAGACGAAGAAGAAGACGAAGACGACGAAGACGACGACGAAGATGAAGATGAAGATGAAGAAAATGACGAAGAGGATGATGATGAAGATGATGATGAAGATGATGAAGATGACGAAGAAGATGAAGATGACGAAGAAGAAGATGACGAAGATGATGACGAAGAAGATGACGAAGATGATGACGAAGAAGATGACGAAGAAAATGATGAAGATGAAGATGCTGAAGATGAAGATGAAGATGACGAAGATGAAGAAGATGACGAAGACGACGAAGACGACGAAGATGAAGAAGATGCAGATGACGAAGAAGATGACGAAGATGCAGATGACGAAGAAGATGACGAAGAAGATGAAGATGAAGAAAATGACGAAGAGGATGAAGATGAAGATGAAGATGCTGAAGATGATGAAGATGATGAAGATGACGAAGATGACGAAGACGACGAAGACGAAGAAGAAGACGAAGACGACGAAGACGACGAAGATGATGAAGAAGATGACGAAGATGAAGATGAAGATGATGATGATGATGAAGAAGATGAAGATGATGAAGATGAAGATGACGAAGATGATGATGAAGAAAATGACGAAGAAGATGAAGATGATGAAGATGATGATGAAGATGATGATGAAGAAGATGACGAAGAAGATGACGAAGAAGATGACGAAGATGAAGAAGATGACGAAGAAGATGACGAAGAAGATGAAGATAAAGAGGATGAAGATGAAGATGAAGATGAAGATGATGAAGATGAAGAAGATGACGAAGAAGATGAAGATGAAGAGGATGAAGATGAAGAAGATGATGACGAAGAAGATGAAGATGAAGAAGAAGATGATGATGAAGATGAAGAAGATGACGAAGAGGATGAAGATGAAGATGATGAAGATGATGATGAAGATGATGAAGAGGAAGATGAAGAGGATGAGGAAGAAGATGAAGATGAAGAAGATGACGAAGAGGATGAAGATGAAGATGAAGATGACGATGAAGACGAAGATGATGACGAAGACGACGAAGACGAAGATGATGACGAAGAAGACGAAGACGACGATGAAGACGAAGACGACGAAGACGAAGATGATGACGAAGACGACGAAGACGATGACGAAGAAGATGACGAAGAAGAAGATGAAGAAGAAGAAGACGAAGATGATGAAGAGGAAGAGGACGAAGATGATGAAGAGGAAGATGATGAAGATGAAGAGGAAGATGACGAAGATGATGAAGAGGAAGATGAAGATGATGAAGAGGAAGAGGAAGATGACGAAGATGACGAAGATGATGAAGAGGAAGATGATGAAGATCAAGATGAAGATGAAGATGATGAAGATCAAGATGAAGATGAAGATGATGAAGATCAAGATGAAGATGAAGATGATGAAGATGATGAAGAGGAAGATGAAGATGATGAAGAGGAAGATGAAGATGATGAAGATCAAGATGAAGATGAAGATGATGAAGATCAAGATGATGAAGATCAAGATGACGAAGATGATGAAGATGATGAAGAGGAAGATGAAGATGATGAAGAGGAAGATGAAGATGATGAAGAGGATGAAGAGGAAGATGAAGAGGATGAAGAGGAAGATGAAGATGATGAAGAGGAAGAGGAAGAGGAAGAGGACGAAGATGATGAAGAGGAAGAGGAAGATGACGAAGATGACGAAGATGACGAAGAGGAAGATGACGAAGATGACGAAGATGACGAAGAGGAAGATGACGAAGATGACGAAGATGACGAAGAGGAAGAGGAAGAGGAAGATGACGAAGATGACGAAGATGACGAAGAGGAAGATGACGAAGATGACGAAGAGGAAGATGACGAAGATGACGAAGAGGAAGAGGAAGATGATGAAGAGGATGAAGAGGAAGATGAAGATGATGAAGAGGAAGAGGAAGAGGAAGAGGACGAAGATGACGAAGAGGAAGAGGAAGAGGACGAAGATGACGAAGAGGAAGAGGAAGATGACGAAGATGACGAAGAGGAAGAGGAAGATGACGAAGATGACGAAGAGGAAGATGACGAAGATGACGAAGATGACGAAGACGACGAAGACGATGAAGACGAAGACGACGAAGACGACGATGAAGACGAAGACGACGAAGACGAAGATGATGACGAAGACGACGAAGACGAAGATGATGACGAAGACGACGAAGACGAAGATGATGACGAAGAAGAAGATGAAGAAGAAGATGACGAAGAAGAAGATGAAGAAGAAGAAGACGAAGATGATGAAGAGGAAGAGGACGAAGATGATGAAGAGGATGAAGAGGAAGATGATGAAGAGGATGAAGAGGATGAAGAGGAAGATGAAGATGATGAAGAGGAAGAGGAAGAGGAAGAGGACGAAGATGACGAAGAGGAAGAGGAAGATGACGAAGATGACGAAGATGACGAAGAGGAAGATGACGAAGATGACGAAGATGACGAAGAGGAAGATGACGAAGATGACGAAGAGGAAGATGACGAAGACGACGAAGACGACGAAGACGACGAAGACGACGAAGACGACGATGAAGACGAAGACGACGAAGACGAAGATGATGACGAAGACGACGAAGAAGATGAAGAAGAAGATGACGAAGAAGAAGATGAAGAAGAAGACGAAGATGATGAAGAGGAAGAGGACGAAGATGATGAAGAGGAAGATGATGAAGATGAAGATGAAGAGGAAGATGATGAAGAGGAAGAGGAAGATGACGAAGATGACGAAGATGATGAAGAGGAAGATGATGAAGATCAAGATGAAGATGAAGATGATGAAGATCAAGATGAAGATGAAGATGATGAAGATCAAGATGACGAAGATGATGAAGATGATGAAGAGGAAGATGAAGATGATGAAGAGGAAGAGGAAGAGGAAGAGGAAGATGACGAAGATGACGAAGAGGAAGATGACGAAGATGACGAAGAGGAAGATGACGAAGATGACGAAGAGGAAGATGACGAAGATGACGAAGAGGAAGATGACGAAGATGACGAAGAGGAAGATGACGAAGATGACGAAGAGGAAGATGACGAAGATGACGAAGAGGAAGATGACGAAGATGACGAAGATGACGAAGAAGACGACGAAGATGACGAAGAAGACGAAGAAGAAGATGAAGAAGATGAAGATGATGACGAAGAAGATGAAGAAAATGATGAAGATGAAGATGCTGAAGATGAAGATGAAGATGAAGATGAAGATGAAGATGAAGATGAAGATGATGATGAAGATGACGAAGATGACGAAGATGACGAAGATGACGAAGACGACGAAGATGACGAAGAAGAAGAAGATGATGACGAAGATGATGAAGATGAAGAAGAAGAAGATGAAGAAGATGATGAAGAAGAAAATGACGAAGAGGATGAAGATGAAGATGCTGAAGATGAAGATGAAGATGACGAAGATGAAGAAGATGACGAAGACGACGAAGACGACGAAGATGAAGAAGATGCAGATGACGAAGAAGATGACGAAGATGCAGATGACGAAGAAGATGACGAAGAAGATGAAGATGAAGAAAATGACGAAGAGGATGAAGATGAAGATGAAGATGCTGAAGATGAAGATGAAGATGATGAAGATGACGAAGATGACGAAGACGACGAAGACGAAGAAGAAGACGAAGACGACGAAGAAGATGACGAAGATGAAGATGAAGAAAATGACGAAGAGGATGAAGATGAAGATGAAGATGATGATGAAGAAGATGAAGATGATGAAGATGAAGATGACGAAGATGATGATGAAGAAAATGACGAAGAAGATGAAGATGATGAAGATGATGATGAAGATGATGATGAAGAAGATGACGAAGAAGATGACGAAGATGAAGAAGATGACGAAGAAGATGACGAAGAAGATGAAGATAAAGAGGATGAAGATGAAGATGAAGATGAAGATGATGAAGATGAAGAAGATGACGAAGAAGATGAAGATGAAGAGGATGAAGATGAAGAAGATGATGACGAAGAAGATGAAGATGAAGAAGAAGATGATGATGAAGATGAAGAAGATGACGAAGAGGATGAAGATGATGATGAAGATGATGAAGAGGAAGATGAAGAGGATGAGGAAGAAGATGAAGATGAAGAAGATGACGAAGAGGATGAAGATGAAGATGAAGATGACGATGAAGATGACGAAGATGAAGAGGAAGAAGATGACGAAGATGAAGATGAAGAAGATGACGAAGATGAAGATGAAGAAGATGACGAAGATGAAGATGAAGATGACGAAGATGACGAAGATGAAGATGAAGATGACGAAGATGACGATGAAGATGAAGAGGAAGAAGATGACGAAGATGAAGATGAAGAAGATGACGAAGATGAAGATGAAGAAGATGACGAAGATGAAGATGAAGAAGATGACGAAGATGAAGAGGAAGAAGATGACGAAGATGAAGAGGAAGAAGATGAAGAAGATGAAGATGAAGATGACGAAGATGAAGAGGAAGAAGATGAAGAAGATGACGAAGAGGATGAAGATGAAGATGAAGATGACGATGAAGATGACGATGAAGATGACGAAGATGAAGAGGAAGAAGATGACGAAGATGAAGAGGAAGAAGATGAAGATGAAGATGACGAAGACGAAGATGACGAAGACGACGAAGATGAAGACGAAGAAGATGGTGAAGATGAAGAAGATGGTGAAGATGAAGAAGATGGTGAAGATGAAGATGGTGAAGATGACGAAGATGAAGATGAAGAAGATGACGAAGATGAAGATGAAGAAGATGACGAAGATGAAGATGAAGAAGATGACGAAGATGAAGAGGAAGAAGATGACGAAGATGAAGAGGAAGAAGATGAAGAAGATGAAGATGAAGATGACGAAGATGAAGAGGAAGAAGAAGAAGAAGATGACGAAGAGGATGAAGATGAAGATGAAGATGACGAAGATGAAGATGACGAAGATGAAGAGGAAGAAGATGACGAAGACGAAGATGACGAAGACGAAGATGACGAAGAAGATGACGAAGACGAAGATGACGAAGACGACGAAGATGAAGACGAAGAAGATGGTGAAGATGAAGAAGATGGTGAAGATGAAGATGAAGATGAAGATGATGAAGAAGATGAAGATGAAGATGAAGATGAAGAAGATGAAGATGATGAAAAGGAAGATGATGAAGATGATGAAGATGACGAAGACGATGACGACGAAGATGACGAAGACGATGACGACGAAGATGAAGACGAAGACGACGAAGATGAAGACGAAGATGATGAAGATGAAGACGATGACGACGAAGATGAAGACGAAGATGACGACGAAGATGAAGATGAAGAAGATGAAGATGAAGAAGATGGTGAAGATGAAGATGGTGAAGATGAAGAAGATGAAGATGATGAAAAGGAAGATGATGAAGATGATGAAGATGACGAAGAAGATGAAGATGATGAAAAGGAAGATGAAGACGAAGATGATGAAGACGAAGATGATGAAGACGAAGATGATGAAGACGAAGATGATGAAGACGAAGATGATGAAGACGAAGATGAAGACGACGAAGATGATGAAGACGAAGATGATGATGACGAAGATGACGAAGACGAAGACGACGAAGACGACGAAGACGAAGACGAAGATGACGAAGACGACGAAGACGACGAAGACGAAGATGACGAAGAAGAAGATGAAGAAGTAGAGGACGAAGATGATGAAGAGGAAGATGATGAAGACGATGACGACGAAGATGAAGACGAAGATGATGAAGATGAAGACGATGACGACGAAGATGAAGACGAAGATGACGAAGATGAAGATGAAGATGATGACGAAGATGAAGATGACGAAGATGAAGAGGAAGAAGATGACGAAGACGAAGATGACGAAGACGAAGATGACGAAGAAGATGACGAAGACGAAGATGACGAAGACGACGAAGATGAAGACGAAGAAGATGGTGAAGATGAAGAAGATGGTGAAGATGAAGATGAAGATGAAGATGATGAAGAAGATGAAGATGAAGATGAAGAAGATGAAGAAGATGAAGATGATGAAAAGGAAGATGATGAAGATGATGAAGATGACGAAGATGAAGATGACGAAAATGAAGATGATGAAAATGAAGATGATGAAAATGAAGATGATGACGAAGAAGATGAAGACGAAGAAGACGAAGAAGATGAAGATGACGAAGACGAAGAAGACGAAGAAGATGAAGATGACGAAGACGAAGAAGACGAAGATGACGAAGACGATGACGACGAAGATGAAGACGAAGACGACGAAGATGAAGACGAAGATGATGAAGATGAAGACGATGACGACGAAGATGAAGACGAAGATGACGACGAAGATGAAGATGAAGAAGATGAAGATGAAGAAGATGGTGAAGATGAAGATGGTGAAGATGAAGAAGATGAAGATGATGAAAAGGAAGATGATGAAGATGATGAAGATGACGAAGAAGATGAAGATGATGAAAAGGAAGATGAAGACGAAGATGATGAAGACGAAGATGATGAAGACGAAGATGATGAAGACGAAGATGATGAAGACGAAGATGATGATGACGAAGATGACGAAGACGAAGACGACGAAGACGACGAAGACGACGAAGACGACGATGACGAAGAAGAAGATGAAGAAGTAGAGGACGACGAAGATGAAGACGAAGATGATGAAGATGAAGACGATGACGACGAAGATGAAGACGAAGATGACGAAGATGAAGACGATGACGACGAAGATGAAGACGAAGATGACGAAGATGAAGACGAAGATGACGACGAAGATGAAGATGAAGAAGATGAAGATGAAGAAGATGGTGAAGATGAAGATGGTGAAGATGAAGATGATGAAGATGACGAAGAAGATGAAGATGATGAAAAGGAAGATGAAGACGAAGATGATGAAGACGAAGATGATGAAGACGAAGATGATGAAGACGAAGATGATGAAGACGAAGATGATGAAGACGAAGATGATGAAGACGAAGATGATGATGACGAAGATGACGAAGACGAAGACGACGAAGACGACGAAGACGACGAAGACGACGAAGACGAAGATGACGAAGATGACGAAGAAGAAGATGAAGAAGTAGAGGACGACGAAGATGAAGACGAAGATGATGAAGATGAAGACGATGACGACGAAGATGAAGACGAAGATGACGAAGATGAAGACGATGACGACGAAGATGAAGACGAAGATGACGAAGATGAAGACGATGACGACGAAGATGAAGACGAAGATGACGAAGATGAAGATGAAGATGATGACGAAGATGAAGATGAAGAAGATGGTGAAGATGAAGATGGTGAAGATGAAGAAGATGATGAAGATGATGAAAAGGAAGATGACGAAGATGATGAAGATGACGAAGAAGATGAAGATGATGAAAAGGAAGATGATGAAGATGATGAAGATGACGAAGAAGATGAAGATGATGAAAAGGAAGATGATGAAGATGATGAAGATGACGAAGATGAAGATGACGAAGATGAAGATGAAGATGACGAAGATGAAGATGAAGACGAAGATGATGATGACGAAGATGATGATGACGAAGATGACGAAGATGACGAAGACGAAGACGACGACGAAGACGAAGACGAAGACGACGACGAAGACGAAGACGAAGATGACGAAGACGAAGATCAAGATGAAGATGAAGATGAAGACGATGAAGATGAAGATGAAGATGAAGATGAAGATGAAGACGATGATGACGAAGATGACGAAGACGTAGAGGACGAAGAGGAAGAGGAAGAGGAAGAGGACGAAGATGATGAAGAGGAAGAGGAAGATGATGATGAAGAGGAAGACGTAGAGGACGAAGATGATGAAGAGGAAGAGGAAGAGGAAGAGGACGAAGATGATGAAGAGGAAGAGGAAGATGATGATGAAGAGGAAGAGGAAGAGGACGAAGATGATGAAGAGGAAGAGGAAGATGATGATGAAGAGGAAGAGGAAGAGGACGAAGATGATGAAGAGGAAGAGGACGAAGATGATGAAGAGGAAGAGGAAGATGATGAAGATAAAGATAAAGATAAAGATAAAGATAAAGATGAAGATGAAGATGAAGATGATGAAGATGAAGATGAAGATGAAGATGAAGATGAAGAAGAAAATGAAGATGAAGAAAATGAAGAAAATGAAGAAAATGACGAAGAGGACGAAGAGGACGAAGAGGACGAAGAGGACGAAGAGGACGAAGAGGACGAAGAGGACGATGACGATGACGATGCAGATGACGAAGAAGGTGACGAAGAGGATGAAGATGAAGAAGAAGAAGATGACGAAGAGGATGAAGATGAAGATGACGAAGAAGAAGATGACGAAGAAGATGATGAAGATGAAGATGACGAAGAAGATGAAGATGAAGATGAAGATGAAGACGAAGAAGATGACGATGAAGAAGATGAAGATGACGAAGAAGACGAAGAAGATGACGAAGATGATGAAGATGACGAAGAGGATGAAGATGAAGATGATGAAGATGAAGATGATGATGATGAAGATGAAGAGGAAGATGATGAAGATGAAGAGGAAGATGAAGAAGATGACGAAGAGGATGAAGATGAAGATGATGATGAAGAAGATGAAGATGAAGATGACGAAGAAGATGACGAAGAAGATGACGAAGAAGATGACGAAGAAGATGACGAAGAAGATGACGAAGAAGATGACGAAGAAGATGACGAAGAAGATGAAGATGAAGATGACGAGGAAGATGACGAGGAAGATGACGAGGAAGAAGATGAAGAAGATGAAGATGATGAAGATGACGAAGAAGATGACGAAGATGACGAAGAAGACGACGAAGATGATGAAGAAGATGACGACGAAGAAGATGACGACGACGACGACGAAGACGACGACGACGAAGACGACGACGACGAAGACGACGACGACGAAGACGACGACGAAGACGACGACGAAGACGACGACGACGACGAAGACGACGACGACGATGACGAAGATGAAGATGACGAAGATGAAGATGAAGATGACGAAGATGAAGATGAAGATGAAGATGACGATGACGATGATGAAGATGAAGAAGATGATGAAGATGAAGAAGACGAAGATGATGAAGATGAAGAAGACGAAGATGATGAAGATGAAGAAGACGAAGAAGACGACGAAGATGAAGAAGATGACGAAGACGACGAAGATGACGAAGATGCAGATGACGAAGAAGATGACGAAGAAGATGAAGATGAAGAAAATGACGAAGAGGATGAAGATGAAGATGCTGAAGATGACGAAGACGAAGACGAAGACGAAGACGAAGAAGATGACGAAGAAGATGAAGATGAAGAAAATGACGAAGAGGATGAAGATGAAGATGCTGAAGATGACGAAGACGAAGACGAAGACGAAGACGAAGACGAAGACGAAGAAGATGACGAAGAAGAAGATGACGAAGAAGAAGATGACGAAGAAGAAGATGACGAAGAAGATGAAGAAGAAGACGATGAAGAAGACGAAGAAGATGACGATGAAGAAGACGATGAAGAAGACGAAGAAGATGACGAAGAAGATGACGAAGAAGATGACGAAGAAGATGACGAAGAAGATGACGAAGAAGATGAAGATGAAGAAGATGACGAAGAAGATGAAGATGAAGAAGATGACGAAGATGACGAAGATGAAGCAGATGACGAAGAGGATGAAGATGAAGATGATGACGAAGAGGATGAAGATGAAGATGAAGATGAAGAAGATGAAGATGAAGATGATGAGGAAGAAGATGACGAAGATGACGAAGATGAAGAAGATGATGAAGAAGATGAAGACGAAGATGATGATGAAGATGATGAAGATGATGAAGAAGATGAAGAAGATGAAGAAGAGGGTGAAGATGATGAAGATGAAAATGAAGATGACGAAGATGAAGATGAAGATGAAGATGAAGATGAAGATGATGATGAAGACGAAGACGAAGATGAAGATGACGAAGATGAAGACGAAGATGACGAAAATGAAGAAAATGAAGATGACGAAGAAGATGAAGATGAAGAAGATGACGAAGAAGATGACGAAGAAGAAGATGACGAAGAAGAAGATGACGAAGAAGAAGATGACGAAGAAGAAGATGACGAAGAAGATGAAGAAGATGATGATGATGAAGATGAAGACGACGAAGAAGAAGATGACGAAGAAGATGAAGATGACGAAGATGACGAAGAGGATGAAGATGACGAAGAGGATGAAGATGAAGCAGATGACGAAGAGGATGAAGATGAAGCAGATGACGAAGAGGATGAAGATGAAGCAGATGACGAAGAGGATGAAGATGAAGCAGATGACGAAGAGGATGAAGATGAAGATGATGAAGAGGAAGATGAAGATGAAGATGAAGATGATGATGAAGATGAAGATGATGAGGAAGAAGATGACGAAGATGACGAAGATGACGAAGATGATGAAGAAGATGAAGACGAAGATGATGATGAAGATGATGAAGATGATGAAGAAGATGAAGAAGATGAAGAAGATGAAGAAGATGAAGAAGAGGATGAAGATGATGATGAAGAAGATGAAGATGAAGATGAAGATGAAGACGAAGACGAAGATGACGAAGAAGATGACGAAGATGAAGATGAAGATGACGAAGATGAAGATGAAGATGAAGATGACGAAGATGAAGATGAAGATGACGAAGATGAAGATGATGAAGATGACGAAGAAGATGACGAAGAAGATGACGAAGAAGATGAAGACGAAGAAGATGACGAAGAAGATGAAGACGAAGATGAAGACGAAGATGAAGACGAAGATGAAGACGAAGATGACGAAGATGAAGACGTAGATGAAGATGACGAAGACGAAGATGAAGAAGACGAAGATGACGAAGACGAAGATGACGAAGACGAAGATGACGAAGACGAAGATGACGAAGATGACGAAGAAGACGAAGAAGACGAAGAAGACGAAGAAGACGAAGAAGACGAAGAAGACGAAGAAGACGAAGACGGAGAAGACGAAGACGGAGAAGACGAAGACGGAGAAGACGAAGACGGGGAAGACGAAGACGGGGAAGACGAAGACGGGGAAGACGAAGACGGGGAAGACGAAGACGGGGAAGACGAAGACGGGGAAGACGAAGACGGGGAAGACGAAGACGGGGAAGACGAAGACGAGGAAGACGGAGAAGACGAAGACGGAGACGAAGACGGAGACGGAGACGAAGACGGAGACGGAGACGAAGACGGAGAAGACGAAGACGGAGAAGACGAAGACGGAGAAGACGAAGACGATGAAGACGGAGAAGACGAAGACGGAGAAGACGAGGAAGACGACGAAGAAGAGGAAGACGACGAAGAAGAAGAAGAAGAGGAAGGAGAAGACGGAGACGGAGACGACGGAGACGGAGACGGAGAAGACGGAGACGGAGAAGACGGCGGAGACGGAGAAGACGACGGAGACGGAGAAGACGACGGAGACGACGAAGACGAAGAAGACGACGAAGAAGATGAAGATGACGACGAAGAGGAAGAAGATGATGATGAAGAGGAAGAAGATGATGATGAAGAGGAAGAAGATGATGATGAAGAGGAAGAAGATGATGATGAAGAGGAAGAAGAGGAAGAAGAGGAAGAGGAAGAGGAAGAGGAAGAAGATGAAGACGAAGACAAAGAAGACGATGAAGACGAAGACGAAGAAGACGAGGAAGACGAGGAAGACGAGGAAGACGAGGAAGACGAGGAAGACGAAGACGACGACGGAGACGACGTAATGTCTCGATTGTGTTCAGGAGAACTTCCTTGACCAGTATGTTCTTGACCCAACTGGAAAGGAGGCATTGCTGGATTTGGTGCTGGGAAATGAGGTGGGGCAAGTGGACCAAGAGTCTGGGGGTGCACTTGGGTAAGAGTGATCATCATATCATAAGGTTTAGACTAGTAATGCAGAAAAGCAAGGAATGACATAAGGTAGAATGGCTAGATTGGAAGAGGGCTAATTTCAATGTGGCGAGAAGGGATCTAGCCAGGATGAAATGGAACCAAAGACTGACCGGCAAAACTGCAACAGAACAATGGGTTATCTCTAAAGGAAGAGATGCTTCACGTACAGGTTAGGTACATTACAACAGCAGCAGTAGGTAGGGAAACCAAAATCAAGACCCCTTGGATGGCGAGGGAGATAAAGATTATGATGAAACAAAAAAAAGTATATGATGCATGCCAGGTGAATTGTTCAAGTGAGAACAAGGCCAAATACAATAAGTTGAGAAGGGAGGTGAAGAAAATAAGATGGGCAAAGAGGAAATATGAGAATACAGTGGCAGTCAAGATAAAAGGGAACCCAAAAATCTTTTACCAGCATGTAAACAGTAAGCGGGTGTTAAGAGGTGGGGCCTATTAGGGTAAAACGTGCCTAGAGGCATGGGGCAAGGCTAGAATATTTAATGAGTGCTTGATCAATGTTTACTAAGAAAGAGGATGCTGACAAAATAACTATAGAAGCAGAGACAGTAGAGGCAATGGATAGAGTAAAAATTGAGATTGAGGAGGTACTGGAAAGGCTGGCTATGTTTCAGGTAGGTAGGTCCAGGTAGCTTGCATCCCAGGTTGCTAAAGGAAGTGGGAGTGGAGAGCGCAGAAGGTTTTGCCATAATCTCCCAGTCTTCCCCAGAGACGGGACAGGCTCCAGAGGATTGGAGAGTGGCAAATCGGCACCCTTATTCAAGAAAGGGTATAAAGACAGTCCTAGCAACTACAGGCCAGTTCGTTTAGTATCAGTGGTGGGCAAGGTTTTCGAAACAATAATCAGGGGGGAAAAAAAAAAATCAGACACTCAGAGGTTTTAGTTAATTAAGGATAGCCAGCATGGATTTGTAAAAGGTACATCATACTTGACCAATCTAATTGAATTTTTCGATGAAGTAACAGAGAAGACTGATGAAGAAAATGTAGGGATATTGTCTATATGGATTTTAAGAAAGCGTTCGACAAAGTACCACATAAAAGGCTGGCTAACAAAATTGAGGCGAATGGAATAGAAGGGTTAGTGTCTAATTGAATTAAAAAGTTGGCTCAAGGGCAGAAAAAACAGCGAGTCATTGTAAATGGCTGCTTGGTTGCTTTTCAGTCTGGAGAATGGCAGACAGTGGTGTTCCCCATGAGTCAGTGCTAGGACCACTGCTTTTTTGTTGTTGCTATACATAAGTATCCCAAGATCCAATCAGAGTTTCAAAATTTTCTGATGACACAATTTAGAGCAGTTGCAAACAGTGAGGATGATATAAACCACCTGCATCAGAAAATAAATGGGGAGCCAAGACTGTGCAGCAACAGAGGGACCTGGGGTCCACTGCATCGATCTGAAGGTGGCAGGACATATTGAGAGAGTGGTTAGCAAAGCATATGGATCTTGGACTTCATAAATAGAGGCATAGAGTACAAAGGCAGGGAAGTTATGCTGAACCTTTATAAGGCTTTGGTTAGGCCACAGCCAGAGTACTGCGTCCAGTTCTGGTCACCACACTTTAGGATGTGAGGGTCCTTGAGAGGGTGTAGAGGAGATTTACCAGAATGGTTCCAGCGATGGGGAATTTTAGTTACAAAGTTAAGTCAGAAAAGCTGGGGTTGTTCTCCCTGGAACAAAGCAGATTGAGGGGCGATTTGATAGAAGTGTAAAAGATTATGACAGGCTTATATAAATTAGACAAGGGAAAATCTGTTCCTATTTACTGATGGCACAAGGAATAGGGCACATAGATTGTGCTTGGGCAAGAGATGCAGGGGAATGTGAGGAAGAACTTTTTTTTTAAAACATAGTGAGTGGTAATGTTCTGCCCACGAGAGTGGTGGAAGCAGAGACAATGATTTCAAAAAGAAATTGGATGGACACTTGAAGGAAATAAATTTGCAGGGCTACGGGGATCGAGCAGGGAAGTGGGACTGACTGGATTGCTGTAAAGAGCTGGCATGGACTCTATGTGTCTCTTGCAATGAATTCCTGAGCGTTGACCTGTATATGTATATATTTTCATTCTATGATTTAAGTTAAATCACCGTACATAGATACAAAAAAATCAGAGTAAAACCTGTGCTGTGCTATCTTCTCTTCCCACCCCCTCATCTTTGCCCTACCTTCTCCTCTTTATCCCTCTCCTTCTTTTAAAAAAAAACAACGGAATACAATTTTCAGTATGGTCTGGTGATGTAAAGAGGAATTTGAGATTCTGCTCTTCCAGGCCCACAAGGAAACCATTGTCCTCTTGCCTGGGCAGACTGGACACGATGTCAATATATGCTGTAAATGACTATGATCTCTATGCTTGCTTCCATTTTAGCAAGTGTTGTTTGGGCAGTCAGCAATGTCCTTGGCCTAGGCAAGGCCCTGACATCAGACACCAAGTGTATTTTAACCCTTGGCAGCCATATTCAGTGCCTGGTGCCAGCCTCACTAGGAGTAGCAGGCACAAAAAAGGGCCAAAATGATAATTTAACAAAAAATGGCTTCCTTGTGGGCGTGGAAGAGCTGAATCTCAAACTCCTCTTTACATCACCAGACCATACTGAACATTGTATTCCATCTCGTTTTTTTTTTAAAAAGAGGGGTATAAAGAGGAGGTGGGGCAAAGATGAGGGGATGGGAACAGAAGAGGCCACAGCACAGGTTTTATTCCAATTTTTTTGAATCGATGTACAGTGCTTTAAATCATAGAATGAAAATATATACATATACAGGTCAACTCTCAGGAACTCATTGCAAGAGACACAATTTCTGAGCCGAGTGAAAAAGGCAGAGGCTTTCCCCAAAGTTTACAGGGATGGCAGCGCCGGTATTCATGGGGCAGATAGCATGCGCAGGGTTCTGGCTGACAGCAGCCTGAAGGTAACTTCTATACCAGGAAGAACAGCGAACCAAAGGGGGCTTGCACACGGGATATAACATTGACATCGTGCCAGTCTGTCCAGGCAAGAGGACAACCTCAGACTGGTCACTTAGATGATGCAGCTTCCTGAAACTTGTAGTTAGTGCTGCTCTACCAGATCTAGTGATGGGTTTTAAATGTTCTAAAACTTCAATCAGATTTTATTCATCTTCTCTGAATTGTTTATGTTTTTACAGTGGAAGGTTAGTGAAAGATTTGTGTACACAATGGGCCTTACATTTCCAAGATTATTCAGTAAGGTGCAAACTCCTAATATTTTATTGACTGAGAAACAGCCCATACCCGAGAAGCTATTTGTACAAATAACTGCATTTTGCATTCAGCAGGATTTCCAGCTCCTCTGATTTGTTTTCCAGTTCAGTGCAATCTCCACTGGATCACCAAACCCAGGGATTTGTTAAGATTTCCTTGTAGAGCATTTTAATTTAAGTATTGCCTAGATTTACATATTGCTATGGTATTTT
This sequence comes from Heterodontus francisci, assembly GCF_036365525.1. Classification (NCBI taxonomy): domain Eukaryota; kingdom Metazoa; phylum Chordata; class Chondrichthyes; order Heterodontiformes; family Heterodontidae; genus Heterodontus; species Heterodontus francisci. The sequence goes on from NC_090374.1 coordinate 152,718,994, forward strand.
CCTAGAGGGCAAATGAGCTCACTAGTTCCTATGCTGTTAATATTTGGCAGGCAATTCCAAGGAGATATGTTCTCCTTTTTGACAATTCTGTAGGTTTTCAGTTTTTTTTTCTATATTGGTTTGTGTTTGGAAAAAGAAACAACTAATGATTTATATAACAAAACTGGATTTTTAAGAGTCTGTCTCTTGATGTATGAGCTGGTGGGGTTGGCATTACTGTATACATCTAATGAGCAGTGTGTGGATGAAAGTCATGGGTCTTAAATGCAGCATTTGCAAAAAGAAAATCTGCACGCCACCTATTGGTTAATTTCAAATGCTGCAACATCCATTTAGACTAATACAAGATCTGCTTTGGTATATTGCTGAGGCCCTCCTGTGGCAAGAACCCAATGCTTGTTCTGAAACCTCAGACTTTGGGTGGTGGGGCAGGGTGGAACTCAAGGCATGAACATGTTTTGACACCATCAGAATACTCTCACACTCCTACAGGAACAGTAGCATTGTGGTTATGCTACAGGACTACTAATCCAGAGGCCTGGAATAATAATCTGGTGAAACGTGGTCAAATTCCACCACAGCAGCTGGGAATTTAAAATCAATTAATTAAATGAAACTGGAATAAAAAACTGGCATCAGTAATGGTGATCATGTAACTACTGGAGTGTCGTAAAAACCCATCTAATTGACTAATGTCTTTTAGGGAAGGAAACCTGCTGTCCAGACTATATGTGACTCCAGACCCACAATGTGGTTGACAAATAACTGCCCTTGGAACGGCCTAACAAGCCACTCAGTTGTCAAAAAGGCAGTCACCATCTTCAAAGGGCAATTAGGGATGGACAATAAATGCTGGCTTTGCCAGCAGCACCTACATTCCATAAGTGACTAAAATAAACAGACCTGACATCACTTATGTACCTCTTGAAAGGCCAAAAAAAAAAAATTGAGACAACAGAGACCTTTTCTATGATGAAAAATTCTTTCCCAAGTTATGCTGAATAATTATTCCAGTTCTATAAAATACTTTAAAAGTAGACAGACATTCAAAATAAGATGTTCCTGGTCATCAATTTTCTTTCAAAACGCATCCTGTTCAGAGTTGGTATCTTACCAACCAACAGTTGTTTCAAATCTTTACCACAATGTCATGTTTACATCCTCTGAGCAAGTTAAGAAGCTCAACATGTGTGTTACACGAGACCAGACTTCCTCAGGTCAAGGTGCCATATAATCAATCAATTAAAATTGTAGAAATTAGTTTCTATAAGTTTTTTCTTGATTAATACCACCAAATTCACAGCCAAATTTTACAAATTTCAGTCATGGCATTTTAACAATCGTGAATTTCTTGATTTTACATATTTAAATTGTAAATTTCACCATGTCACAACAAACCATGAAAATGATCTATTTAAAACAAAAAAAGGTTTGTTTTCAAATGGCATTTATTGTATACTCAAAAACGGTTGTAAAAAGCTGACTAAACAGGCCACATTCTTTGCTCACTGAAGTCAATGGTTGCACGTGAGCAAGGAGCAACCTGTAAATATCTTTCCTCATGCCCTATCTCTGCACTGTAAACACGTGTCCATGTTTGGACACAACTCCCTCCACGTTCAGTTTTTCGAACTGTCAGACAATGTCACGCTAGCCTTGCAAAGTGGTGGATTCTGCATTCCACAGAGTTCATCTCCTCGCACCGTGCAACAAAAACCCTTCAGTAGGTAGTCCTGTCAGTTTATTTGCACTTGGCAAGCAACCACCATTTTGCACATTATGTTAAATGAATGCCTGCAGCATCAAGTTTTTCCAATGGGATGTTGGCACTTGCAAAAGCATCCACAAGTTTCACTGTAACCAGCTGACTATTTTCTGAGCTTTCTGTCAACTTCTTAAAAAAAAAATTAAATCCGTTGCTTGCTTTCTTACATGTTCATTTTTCAGCAGCGTAGTGTCAGATGCTCTCTTTCAACTGCAATGATTTTCGGACTCCAAGTGGCGCTGAACCATTGCCCGCTGTGTGTGATCCATTAAAATATTGCAACTTGTACAAAAACAGTACAGCTTCAGCATGCAGAATTTTGGCTTCCAAATTCTTTCACTCGATGTGCTGAATTAATGGTTGTGGCCATTTTTGATTTTGCTCATTCTGGCATTCTCACTTGTCTGCTAATACTCGAGACTGCTTCTCTCAAAACTGCACCAGAAGACCTCCCTCATCTATCAATCAGCAAGTTCGGCCTTGTGTCAAATCAGCAAAATGCACAAAGTTCACAAAATGGTTGATTTCACAAATTTTTCACAGCCGTGAATAGGGATATCCTACTGCTCACAGGGAATCCCTGCTGCTCTCAGAGTAGGGTATCAAGAGTGAGCACCTCTGCCATTAGTGCTTTTGAAGATGCTGAACATTTTGTACTGGTTCTGGTTTAACTGAATAGGCTGTAATACTTCAGTGGCACATTTGGTACCCAATATTGAATTTCAGATGAACAGGGGAAGCTGCACTCGAGTAAGGAGTAGCAACAGGATTACAACACTTTAGTGCTGATTATTCAACTAGCTCCCTTTGAACACAATGCCCCACTGGGAACACATGTTTAATGGATCAACCCAAAGTTGCCTTCTTGGCTTAAGCCTGGATGAAGTAATTCTTTTGCATTCATGTTATACTCAGTTTATTCCTAGATCTCTGTGCTCCTCAAATTCTGACTTCTTGTGCATTCTCAATTTTAATCGCTCCACCACTGGCAGCCCTGCCTTCAGCTGCCAAAGCCCTAAAACTTGAATTCCCTCCTTAAACCTCTCCACCTCTCTCTCCTCCTTTAGACTTTACTTAAAACTTATCTATTTCACCAAGCTTTTGCTCACCTGTCCCAATATCTCCTATGATTATCAAACTTTGTTTGATAATGCTCCTGTGAAGCACTTTGGTATGTTTTACATTAAGTGTGTTCTTATGAAACCAAGTTGTTGTTGCAGTAGTAGGGAACCAATCAGATGAACTTTCCCAGAAAACATGCACCAAGGCTGGCAGTAAATTATATATATATATATATATATATATATATATATATATATATAAAAACAATGAAATTAGCAATCATTAATTCCACAGATATCAAAATCAGGAGATGAATAGAAACAAATATAAATAAATTGACACATCTGCAGGTTAGTTTTGACACCTAGTTTAACCAAAGTGTTTAAATTATGATTAATTATCAAATAAATCTGTGACGGTGTACACCAAAATTTGGAATATTTAGAGGCCAATATACTAAAATTACCTGAGGAAGAGTTGTAAGATGATACCTTCAAAACAGGCCACTGAGACAAAGCTACAGAATGGAGGAGAAACAGAAACAGTCTGATGAAAGAGTGCACCACAATACAGAAAAGAAATAGTTAGAAGGAACAGGCAAGTAAATAGGCTTAAAGAACAGTCAGCAATGTTTTACTCAGCGAGAAAGAAAGGGTCAGACTGCGAGGAAGTAGTAATACACGGAAATCAACATTTAAATTAAATGATCAATAATTGTAGCCAGAAATTATTCTGATCAACTCTGGTCACAGTCTTCGGAACAGTATAAGGGAGAGATGGGTGTACCTTGTCTGATCCAGCTAGTTCCACCGTAAAAGAGGTCAACAGCGATGCAAGTGCCTTGGGAATTAGTGCTGAAATGAACAGGAGGAGGTGTTGTGCTGCATTGGTGCTTTCTGGGAATGGTATGTTCCTTATTTTGGAGATGAGCCTGATTAGGTCACAAAGACAAAATTACACATTTACATGTCCAGTAATAGTTAATAAGTCTAGCAACCATAACTACAACAAACATGAACATTAAAAGGTTTTCATTCGAAACCTTAAGTGTGTTAGGAGACAAATGAAACAGTGACTAGCTACGAAGTTTGTTGCTTGAGCATTTGCTACTAAGAGTTTTGCTGAATGGTATTTAAATAGATTGCTAAAAGATCCTTAGGGCTAAAAATTTAGCTACCCTATTTTCTTCGGGTATGGGAGGGGGAGTCACTATTTGCAATCTGCCCACGCTGGTTTTCTTGGGAGGTGGGCAGCATGCAAAATCTGTTGCTCTTACGTGATTAGCGTGATTGTAGCATCAGGCTGAGAGCGTCCTCCTCATTGCTGGCTTCCTCTGTGTTTAGTGGTGAGCTGATCAGTATTTTGCTAATAGCACGTGATGCAGCCAGCGTGTTCCTCTTAAAGTTGATCTGTCTTTAGTTAAAGGGAAGCTACATTAAATAGATGGAACTTAAAACATGGAAAATGGAATGCCAGGGCAGAAAGAGGGTTTCAGGGCGATGGACATGGCTCTGGAGACATTCGTGGTGGAGGAGAGCAGCAACAGTTTAGTGAGGGGCTGGGAGGGAGGGCCAGTGGGCCAGCGAGATCAACTCTTGAGGTCCGAACCCACAGACCTGGCACCACGTGGGTGATCAAGGTCAGTGAATGCATCTTCACATGACATCTCCTACAACCCCACCATCAACCCCTCATGCTGCTCAATGCACCACAACCTTATCTCTCATCCAGCAGCACTCAGGACTCTCACCCAACATTCAGATATTCCACCTCAGTCCCACACACCTATCAATACTACCAGCCTCACACCCATCCCTCACTGAACCCACATCCTCCAGCTATTCAGTTATGGCATGCACATAATCACTGACGTTTTGCCCTCTCTCTTGCAGGATAAGATAGCACACAATACAAGGGAGCAGAGCAGAACCAGCAGGGGACAAGGAAGCCTGTATCTCCTAAGTCCTACAGAGGGGATGGCTCTTTGCATCATCGGGCCAGCCTCGACAGAGCCTGTGGCATTCGGCCTCGTTCAGAACATGGACGACGGCAATATGTTTCTGCCTTATGCCCTTTCTCAACTCCCAGCTCACCCTCATCCTTCTACCCAGCATCATAAGCAAACTGCTGATGGTGTGACCATGGACCTCTTGCTTCCCACCCACCCCTCTCACCAACCTTCCTCTTCTGATTTCCTGCTTTTGGACACCCAAGAACAGTTGCCTGCCCAGCCATAGCAGTCTAAGGAGGATGAGAGAGAGCAACAACAGCACTAAAGAGGACCAATCAGTTGATTTGACACACAGCCACCAGCTCAGATACTGGTACTGCATGTACCTTGGAGACAAGTACAGAGTTGGAATCAGCATGTGATGAGTCCCCTGGGCATGAGTGGGCTGCAGCCAGGCCAGAAGAAAAGGATGGTTCACTTGCCAGCTCACCACCAGTGGGCAAGGTCACAGATGTGTTCTGCTGCAGAGGACTCAGTAGAACCTTGATGGGGCAGTATACAGGACTGCACTGATGGGCATGCCTACTGAGATACTGGGTGCATTGGCTGACCCGCCAGTCAGCCTACTGTCACTGTCAAGGAGCATAAAGGAGTCCAGCGCCCAGTTGGCAGAGGGAATGACACAGCTTGCTCTCTCCGCAGTCTCTGCTCCATTTCCCTGTCATGATGCAGACCCACAGGTGCTGCCTCCACACCTGCTGCAACCTTTTTGTGGAGGTCACCTAATACTCTGCTCTCCCTGTGAGGTGCAGTAACTCACCTCAACAATTTCGAAAACACTCGAGTACTTTCAGACATTTTGCAATGGAAGTGCTTAAAAATTACCATACCTGCATGTTGGCTGCCAGGCCCTCAAAGGAACTCGAGTGCAGGGCTCAACTCGCAGCTCAGTGCTTGTTGTTTGAAGAGTGATGTGCAAATTTGTGGCTCGGGCCTGCATTGTCCTAATCAAGTATCCTGGCGTCGCATCAGCCAGTTGGGCTGTGTGATGTCAGATGGTGCTCCTTCACAGGCTTCCGGTGGATGCTGGGGACATTCACGCAGGTACCCTTCTCAAGAGCGCACTGGTCATGCTGCGCCAGAAGGAGTTGGTGGCGCAGCACACCCCAGCAAAACAGCACAGCCTCCATAGGGCAGTTGAGATAAAATTCATGCCCTTAATATTGAGGACCAGACTGTGCTGACCAATACATTTCTGTACAGAAGAAATGTTTATAGTCCGACCGCCCATTAAAGGGCGGTGATGGGCTGGATCAGAGAAGGACTCAACAATCGATACCAGTGTAAGAGGTTAAAGTCCAACCACGTATGCTCTATAAAAAGTTAGATGGCCGAGAAGTTGTGCCCTTTGCATCATTGTATATTTCAGGATGCGTTGGTATTAGAGTTTTATATATATATTATTTAAATTTATGGGGCAAAGGGTACATTTTACAAATTATCACACCTGACAGTTTTGTGTAATGGGAGTGCATTGTATGGGTATGTAAGTGTAGTGATTATGTTACTGGATTAGTAATCTGGAAAATGCAAGCTTAAAAATCAAACAATCAGAATTTGAATTCAGACTTTTTTAAAATCTGAAAATAAAAAGCTGGCATCAGTAAAACTGATCACAAAGCTGTGGGATTATAAAAACCCAACTGGCTCCTTTAGGGAAGGAAACTTGCCTATGTGTAACTCTAGTCCCACAGCAACATGGTTGACTCTTAACTGTCCTCTGATGATACTCAGTTGTATTTCCAATTTCTCAGAGAAGGGAGAGAGAAAAAGTTATGCTTCAGTTGTACCAAGCCTTGGCCAGACCCCATCTGGAATACAGCTTTCAGTTTTGGGTCACCCACTTCAGGAAAGATATACTAGCCTTGGAAATAGTATAGCACAGATTCACCAGAATAATAAAGAATCTTAAATGTTCAATTATGAGGACAAAAGTCACAAACTCAAAAGGAATACAGGTTGAGGGGTGATCTAATTGAGCTATTTAAAATAATGCAAGGATTCGATAGGGTAGATATAGAGAAACTATTTTCTCTGGTGAGAAAATCCAGAAAAAGGGAGCACAATATTAAAATTGGAGCTAGGCAGTTTAGAAGTGAAACCAGGAAGCCCTTATTTCATATAAAGGGTACTGGTAATCTAGAACTCTCTCCCAAAAGATGCTGGGACAATTGAACATTTTTAAGACTGAGATTGGTAATTTCTTTTGGATAAGGATATCAAGGGATATGGAGAGGAGACACACAGATCATCCATTATCTGGTAAAACAGGCTTGAGTGGCTAAATGGCCTACTCCTGCTCTTATAGTATAATGTTCTTATGACCCATTCTCAACCACCACTGGATGTGCTTTCTTCATACAGCCAGAATCTCCTTTGCTCTCAATCTACCTTCCTTGCAGCCTTACAGGTAGATAAGGTGGTTAGGAAGGCATATGGAATACTTGCCTTTAGTAGCCGAGACATAGAATATAAGAGCAGAGAGGTTATGATGGAGCTGTATAAAACGCTAGTTAGGCCACAGCTGGACTAGTGTGTACAGTTCTGGTCGCCACACTATAGGAAGGATGTGAGTGCACTGGAAATGGTGCAGAGGAGATTCATCAGGATGTTGCCTGGGTTGGAGCATTTCAGCTATGAAGAGAGACTGGATAGGCTAGGGTTGTATTCCTTAGAGCAGAGAAGGCTGAGGGGAGACCTGATTGAGGTATACAAAATTATGAGGGGCATAGATAGGAAGAAACTTTTTCTCTTAGCGGAGGTGTCAATAACCAGGGGGCATAGATTTAAGGGAAGGGGCAAGTGGTTTAGAGGGGATTTGAGGAAAATCTTTTTCACCCAGAGGGTGGTTGGAATGCAGAACACGCTGTCAGAAGGGGTGGTAGAGGCGGGAACCCTCAATATTTAGGAAGTATTTAGATGAGCACATGAAACGCCATAGCATACAAGGCTACGGCCCAAGTGCTGGAAAATGGGATTAGAATAGATAGGTGCTTGATGGCAGTCACGGACACGATGGGTCGAAGGGCCTGTTTTTGTGCTGTATAACTCTATGCCTCTGATTATCTATAGTTAGGGAGACTCGCACACTGCAGGTAATTCTGGAGACTCAGCAATATGATATTCAGCATAGAACATATGAATTCCTAGATCAAAAAATAACAAAGGTCCATCTAGTTCACCTACAATCCTGGTAGCTGCATGATAATGATATTGGAGTTGTTGACCTAAACTAGTCTACAGTATACCTGAAATGACACAAGGAAATCCCAGTGGTGGAAAGCTTTGGGAACCAGAGGTTATCTCGTCCTCCCAATCATGTTACATTTACAAGTCATGTCTTAAACTACTCAAACTGCATCCAAAAATTTTATTTTCTGCAAGAAATTTAACTAATTTGCATTTGAATGAATCAATGCTACCTGCTTCCACCATCTCCCTAGGGTGTCTGTTCCACAGACTGACTAAACACTCACAAATATCATTTGAATTTACCCCTTTCAAGCACAGGCCTTGTCCAGAAAATTAGAACTAGTGTACAAGGTGAAATAGTTTGTCCAGAATGGCCCAATCTGTTGCTGAGTGCAGCCCCTCAATGAATCTTTTCTTGGAGGCACTTGAGGGATGAGGAAGGGTCAAAGTTACAAACTGGATATCACTGTTCACTATTTTTCTCAATTAATTAAACCTCAAGAGTTCAAACACAGCCTTTTGTTACTATTCCACTTTGGGATACATATGCTACATCCTTGACAGAGAGCTGGTAAAAGTTTGATTAATTAATTGATAAAAATGAATAGATCATGGTGTGTTGTCCTTATTGATTCAGATAGGCAACAATTTGTTTACATGCTCCAAAAAGGGAGCAGCATATCATGGTTATATCAAACGAGAAGGGGGAAATTTAATGGTAATGCCAAATTAACGTTCCTATAATGAGAAGGAGTTCAAGCAAATTCAGGAAATGGGGAAATCCAGAATATTTTGCTAACAGCTCTCTATTCTGTTACTGGGTGGGATGGGGGGGGGGGGGGGCAGGGGAGGAAGCTTTTGTTGAAGGGACGGAATAATTGATGTTCAACAGCTGGAATGGGTTGCCAGAGAGAGGACAGCTTGCAACTGTGTCCAGGTGCCAATTTCTTCCTCTTGCATCTAGTCAGTGTTACATGTCTTACTTTGATACAGGATTGATTTGTATAGCTCCAGTGTAAACCCTGGCCATCTAGGGACAGAAAAACATAGGGGATCAATCCAAACTGGTTGGACTCATGCAGAGTCTAATTTCCAAGAAACAGTGTTGTTAGATTTGGACACTTAGAGAGAGAAGTGAGGGGTGGTTTGTCCAACCTTATGGTCATGCAGTGGTCTGTTCTCAGATGGATCATAAGGGGCCATGCACAGATGCTCATCTAGGAGAGGATATCAGAGGTGGTCATTAGAATTCAGGCCAACTTTGTCCCTGATACGAGTGCCTTGGCTGCACATCTTCACATGCCCCATTCAATAGCAATGAGCACTGCGCAGCAACTGCTGGAAGACACCCTGGGCACCGATACTGCACCAACAGTAGGTGTCACTGGCTTCTTCATCACCCCCTCAGAATAACAAAAGTCCTTTTGTGGAAAAGCTATTCTGCATTAGTGGTCTTTCTTGGAGAGTTACACAATACAATTTGGATTATGTCTTCAAGAGGTGGAATGGATATCAGAGTCCTAGATAGATCCAAGTACAGCTAACTTGATGATAATCATAAACTTTTCATGTTGCGAAGTCTTAGGCCACATATAAAAACGATTCCGAAGTCCAGACCTAGTCCAATCTAATATTTCAGTGCTCATTTCTTTTATCTTGTGCATCATACCCATGGCATTCGTTACTTGGTCTCCTATATGCATTAGATATTTAGGGGTTGGTTTTCCAAGTTTGAGCTACTTGCTCATCTTTTGATCAATTACCAAAACGTACGCCCTGCGGACGAGGCTCAAAACCACAATCAGAATCTTACAAAACAGAAAGAGGTCATTCAGCCGATCATGTCTATGCCAGTTCTCTGAAACTATCAATTTGTACCACTCTCCTGCGCTTTTCCCACTGCTCTGCAAATCTTCCTACCAAGTATATATCCAATTCCCTTATGAAAGTTACTATTGAATAGTTTCCACCACTCTTCAGACAGAATATCCCAGATTACTTACCGTCAAAGAAAATTCTCATCACCCCTCTGGTTCTTTTTCCACTACCCTACTAGAGACACTTCACTTTTAATAGTTTTATTTAAATTCAAAGAAACAAATACATAGGTATGTTTTGAGAAATCATTGTGCAGTTCTATTGCATGGTATTTGTGGATGTGAGTCAGATGCATGCAGTGGGGATAGGGTCAAGGTAGTACAATGGTTGGGAAGATCAGGAAATAATGTCTTATTGGCAGAGAGGGGAAATCTCAGACTCTGATTGTTGCCTTATGTGCACTTTTGATTTGCATTTCTTTTAATTTTGAGTGCTTGATTTTGTTTTATCTCCAAGGTAAAGGAATAAAATAAAGTTCCACATTGCAAATTTCCCTGCTACCAAAAAGCAGGAATCAGTTTTGATTTTGAGGGATTAACAGTACATCTGTCCAAGTTCCTCCAAGATGTCACTAAATGCAATTGATGGTGCAGAGAAACAACACACCTTTTCTTTAGGAAGCAACTTCCCCTCTCTGCATACACATAGGCCAAATCTGGTCAGGATTCAATAAGTTATAGAGCAGTCGTGCATTTCCATTTTCCATAGTGCGATGCGCCAACCAGACAGCCCAAGATTTGAACATACGAGAAAGGAACTAAACTCAATTAAAGGAACATTATCTTGACAATACTCACCCATTTTCCTCACTCTTGAGACGCTCATTGATAATGCTAAGCAGCTTTTCTTTCGCTTCCAGAGCCTGAGTAAATGCCGACGACCACATTGACACTTTCACCTTCACAGGAGCAGAGATCAATCCTATAAATCAAACATTAGACCCAGCTATGCAGTGAGAAAAAATACATTTCAATTGCACCTATTGATTGTACTTTTAAATATAAACTTGCTTGATCATGCTGCTCAAAGTATCAGTGTCAGCAAGTTGTACTCCTGTGACTGACTCCCAAACAGCATAATTGCACATTTCCAGTGCCTCTGTATTTTCCTCCCCTGTACTAACTTGCCATATTTATTCGCCGGGTTTGACCCTGCTCAGACTTCCCACACTTTCCAAAGCACAGGCACCAGCTGGTTTTGCCCTCTCTCCCATTCAGTATGCCAGCATTCCTCACACAACCTGCTAAATGCCTCACTCAATCCCACTCCAACAAGCTACAAATGAACTGTGTATTAGATACAACATAAACACCTTTTTATGATGGCAATGCAGCACATCTAAAGAATACATTGTTATTTCCTTTTTAAAAAATCTTTCATGGGATGTGGGGCTTCACTGGCTTAGCCAGTATTTAGTGCCCATCCCTAATTGCCCTTGAGAAGGTGGTGGTAAGCCGCCTTCTTGAACTGCTGCAGTCCATCTTGTGCAGGTGCACCCACAGCGCTGTTAGGAAGGGAGTTCCAGGATTTTGATCTAGCGACAGTGAAGGAACGGCGATAAAGTTCCAAGTCAGGATGGTGCGCGGCTTGGAAAGGAACTTGCAGGTGGTGGTGTTCCCATGCATCTGCTGCCCTTGTTCTTCTAGGTGGTAGAGGTCACAGGTTTGAAAGGTGCTGTCGAAGGTGCCTTCGTGAGTTGCTGTCACTAGAGTTCTGGAAATGACACCCAAACTCCCTTGCTATGCATATTAGTCACTGGCCATATGCAGAATGTTTCAAGCTGTTGTTTCACTCTTGGTCAGCTTAATAAAGTGTAGGATAAGAAGCAGTAGCATCCTAGCACTAAGGGGCATCTGGTAAGACTGCTCTCTATTGTTATCTGTGCTTGCAATTTGATTTTTGGGTCTGGACAACTTTCTGATAAGCTAGGCGGTACTGTTTGAAGGTGCAAACTAAAGGCTGGTCATCTTAATAAGTTGACGACTGTTGGAATTCTCTGCCAAGCTCATTCTTGGTACGGTAGGCCCCAACATTAGCCCCCTTACACCCAAGATTAATCCCCATAGAACAAGGAAAGGGAAAGTAGGACTTTAGGAATTTGCGAAGTAAAGTCCATCTACTGTGATATATGTCGTTCAACATTGTGTACAGTAGGTAACCTAAAAGTGAGGGAATATTAAGGAAATTTTAACCACATTGAGTAGGCACAATGTAAGGGGGAATAAAAGAGACAGGCATAATGGCAAGAAGCACATTAAGGTTAGTCAAAAAGGGCAGTGCCCAGATTCAAAGAAAAACTTATCAACTGTAAATCAACAGTTTAAACAGGTGATTGAAAGGGTATTGATCAAATAAGTTCCAGAAGGAAAGAAAGGTGCATATCAAAGGCTGGAGTTCCATGGATTGGAACTAACTTAAAATTAAACAAAAGAAAAGCTCAAAGCAAATAACTTGCATTTTATAGAAAAGGAAAGGATTTACATTCATATAGCACCTTTTACAACTTCAGGACATCCCAAGTACATTGCAGCCGATGAAGCACTTTTGAAATGTAATCACTGGTACAACACAGGAAATATACATGCCAATTTTCACACAGCAAGGTCCCACAAACAAATTAATTAATAACCAAATCATCATCTTTTGATGATCTGAGTTGAGGGAGAATGTTGATCAGTGAAACAAGATGACCCTCTGCTCTCCTTGGAATGATGGCACGGGCAATTAAAAGGTTTTCTCGAGGCACATTAGTAAGTCATAAGAGAATAGGCAAGGTAGAGGGAGAACAGTGAAGGGATGACGGAGGTGAACTTGTAATGGAGAATGAAGGAATGGCAGAGATACCAAGTACGTTTGCACAGAGTGTGATATTGGGATTGTAGAGACACCAGAGGTGTGTGTAGAAATGTTAGTGGGGCTAAACAGATTATTCAAACTGAAGATGGACAAATAATCAGTACATGGTTTACAGTCAGAATCCCAAGAGAAGCTGAAGAAATATGACGCTGTGTCTATAAACTTTGCAAAATTCTGTGGAAAGCAATATTGTTTGTACTGGATGACTGGAGGGCAACGAACTCAAAAAAGACTGAGATCAGCCAGGCAATCAGCTACGGGTCAATGACAATGGCATTAGTGAGACCACATCTGGGAGTACTGTGTAATGTATCAGTCTCCTTATTTAAGGATGTAAATGCGTTGGAAGCAGTTCAGAGGTTTACTAGACTAATACCTGGAATGAACATACGGTGGGTCGGATACCAGTGACGACCTCGCTGCACAATGTGTCCTTGGGGATCCTGCCATCTTCCATGTGGCTCACATGGCCAAGCCATCTCAAGCGCCGCTGGCTCAGTAGGGTGTATATGCTGGGGACGTTGGCCGCTTCAATGATTTCTGTGTTGGAGATACGGTCCTGTCACCTGATGCCAAGGATTCTCCGGAGGCAGCAAAGATGGAATGAAGTGAGACGTCGCTCTTGGCTGGCATACGTTGTCCAGGCCTCGCCGCCGTAGAGCAAGATACTGAGGACACAGGCTTGATACACTCGGACTTCTGTGTTCCGTGTCAGTGAGCCATTTTCCCCACACTCTCTTGGCCAGTCTGGACATAGCAGTGGAAGCCTTTCCCATGCGCTTGTTGATTTCTGCATCGAGAGACAGGTTACTGGTGATAGTTGAGCCTAGGTAGGTGAACTCTTGAACCACTTCCAGAACGTGGTCGCCGATATTGATGGATGGAGCATTTCTGACGTCCTGTCCCATGATGTTCGTTTTCTTGAGACTGATGGTTAGGCTAAATTCGTTGCAGGCAGCCGCAATCCTGTCGATGGGTCTTTGCAGACACTCTTCAGTGTGAGATGTTAATGCAGTGTCAGCAAAGAGGAGTTCCCTGATGAGGACTTTCCGTACTTTGGTCTTCACTCTTAGACGGGCAAGGTTGAACAACCTGCCACCTGATCTTGTATGGAGGAAAATTCCTTCTTCTGAAGACTTGAACGCATGTGAAAGCAGCAGGGAGAAGAAGATCCCAAACAGTGTAGGTGCGAGAACACAGCCCTGTTTCACACCACTCAGGATAGGAAAGGGGTCTGATGAGGTGCCGCTATGCGGAGTTGTGCTTTTCATATTGTCATGGAATGAGGTGATGATAGTAGCTTTCGTGGACATCCAATCTTTGCTAGTAGTCTGAAGAGACTACGTCTGCTGACTAGGTCAAAGGCTTTGGTGAGATCAATGAAAGCAATGTAGAGGGGCATCTGTTGTTCATGGCATTTCTCCTGTAGCTGGTGAAGGGAGAATAGCATGTCACTGGTGGATCTCTCTGCTCGAAAGTCACACTGTGCCTCAGCTAGCTTCTGGAGCCTGTTTAAAGTGACTTGAGCGAAGACTTACCCCACTATGCTGAGCAGGAAGATTCCACGGTAGTTGTTGCAGTCACCGCGGTCACCCTTGTTCTAACAGAGGGTGATGATATTGGCATCGCGCGTGTCCGGTGGTATTGCTCCCTCGTCCCAGCACAGGCAAAGCAGTTCGTACAGTGCTGAAAGTATAGTAGGCTTGGCACTCTTGATTATTTCAGGGGTAATGCCATCCCTTCCCAGGGGCTTTTCCGCTGGCGAGGGAATCAATGGCATCACTGAGTTCCGATTTTGATGGCCGTTCATCCAGCTCATCCATGACTAGCAGAGACTCGGCTGCATTGAGGGCAGTCTCAATGACATTTTCCCTGGAGTACAGTTCCAGGTAGTGCTCAACCCAGCGGTCCATTTGCTTGCGTTGGTCAGTGATTGTGTCCCCTGGTTTAGATTTGAGGGGGGCGATCTTCTTGATGGTTGGCCCAAAAGCTCTCTTAATGCCATCATACATTCCTCTGATGTTTCCGGTGTCAGAGGCGAGCTGAATATGACTGCATAGGTGTTGCAAGTAGTCATTTGTGCAGCGCCTGGCTGTTCTTTGTGCAGCGCTTCTGGCTGTTTTAAGTGCTATGGATGTTGACTCGCTGGGGGCTTTCTTGATTCAGCAGTGCAATGCTCTTAGCGGCGATGACAGGTTCCTGCTCTTCAAAGTGAGATTGAAACCAGTCTGCATTCCGCTTCACACGTTTTCCATAGGTGGTCATTGCTGAGTCATAGATGGCATCTCTGATGTGGGCCCACTTGGTCTCTGCATCCCCTGTAGGAGTGTCTTGAAGGGCTTTTTCCAAGTGAATTTAGGAAACACCGACCATCCATGTCTCCACTTTAAAGACGTCTGCAAATGCGACATGAAGTCTGGTGACATTGATCACAAGTCGTGGGAGTCAGTTGCCAGCGATCGCCAGAGCTGGCGGGCAGCCATAAAGGCGGGGCTAAAGTGTGGCGAGTCGAAGAGACTTAGCAGTTGGCAGGAAAAAAGACAGAAGCGCAAGGGGAGAGCCAATTATGTAACAGCCCCGACAACCAATTTTATCTGTAGCACCTGTGGAAGAGTCTGGCACTCTAGAATTGGCCTTTATAGCCACTCCAGGCGCTGCTTCACAAACCACTGACCACCTCCAGACGCATACCCATTGTCTCTCGAGACAAGGAGGCCAAAGACAACCTGAAATGGGCAGGTTGTATTGTGAAGAAAGGTTGGACAGGCTGGGTTTGTATCCGCTGGAGTTCAGAAGAATAAGAGGTGATTGAAACACAAGATCGAGAGGGGTCCTGATGAAAGGCCACTGACCTGAAACGTTAACTCTGCTTCTCTCTCCACAGATGCTATCAGACCTGCTGAGTATTTCCAGCATTTCTTGTTTTTATTTCAGATTTCCAGTATCTGCAGTATTTTGCTTTTATTATGCAAGATCCTGCGTGGTCTTGACAGGGTGGATGTGGAAAGGATGTTACCCCTTGTGGGAGAATCTAGAATGAGGGGTCACTATTTAAAAATAAGGGGTCGCCATTTAAGACAGAGTTGAGAAACTTTCTCTGAGGGTCATGAGTCTTTGGAACTCTGCTTCCACTGCCTTTTGAGTAAGAGAGTCTTTGAATATTTTTAAGGCAGAGGTAGACAGATTCTTGATAAGCAAAGGGGTGAAAGGTTATTGATGTTTGGCAGGAATGTGGAGTTGAGGTTACAATCAGATCAGCCATGATATTATTGAATGGCAAAGCAGGCTTGAGGGGCCGAGTGGCCTACTCCTGCTCCTAATTCATATGTTCGTATGACAAGGTTGGGGTATTCCATTTTGGCAGAATCGCACCATAATTTATTTTAAGTTACATTGTGGTGCAATAGAGATGTATTCAATCACCTTTGAACTTTCAACCACCATAGCAACACCTATACTTGTGTCTAATGCTGCTATTGCAGTAAAGATTGGAAATATATCTCATGACATCAGAATTAGTTGATTTTTTTCCACTAGCATTCAGAGGTTTAAGATTATGAAAGGTTATAAATAGTAAAATATCACACCACTATTCAGAAAGAAAATATTGACAATTTTATGATACAGTATGCTCAGTTGTAGCACTTTGGTCGGAGTCAGAAAATTAGGGGTTCAAGCTCCACTCTGGGATATGAGCACATAACCCAGGCTGACATTCCAGTGCATTACCGAGGGAGTGCTGCACTTTTGGAAATGCAGTCTTCCATACGAGATGTTACACCAAGACCTTATCAGCTCACAAGTAGATGGAAAACATCTCAGGGAACTACCTGAAGAATATTAGAGTTCTCCTGGCGTCTGGCCAACATTTATACCACAACCAACACCAGTAGAACAGATTATCTGGTCATTTATCACACTGCTGTTTGTGGAACTTTTTCGTTTGTTTCACTGCATTACTACACTGACAACACATAAAATACATAATTGGCTGCAAGGTGTTTTGGGACGTCCTGATGTTGTGACAGAAGCTACATAAATGCAAGTTCTTTCTTTCATTAACCCCAAAAAGAATTAAAAAGAGATTAGAATGGGTCATTCTTTGTTAAGAAATCTTTGGTGAAGCAGTCCATAACATTGTCCGACTCCATCCCTGCCTCAGTTCATCTGCTGCTGAAATGCTCATTCATGCCTATGTTACCTCCATATTGTGGGGATTGGTTAGCTCAGTTGGCTAGGCAGTTACAGTGTGATGCAGAGAAAATGCCAGCAGCGTGGGTTCAACCCCCATACCAGCTGTGGTAGTTCATGGAGGCCTATCTCCTTACCTTGCCCGACGCTTGCACACCTGGTGACCCTCAAGCTACATATTACCAACTGCATCTCTAATGGAGAGATATGCCTATGGTTCTTTGGGACTACAGCTAGAATAACCACCTTTACATTGTAATATTCCAATGCACTCCTGGCCAGATTCCTACGTTCTACCCTCTGTAAACTTGCAGTCATCCAAAACTCTGTTACCCATGCCCTAACTCTCACCTTGCCTTCATAACCCATCACCCCTGTACTCACTGACTGTATTGACTCCGGGTTAAGCAATGCCTGGATTTTAAAATTCACATCCTTGTTTTCAAACCTTCATGGCCTTGTCCCTCCCTATCTCTATTCTCTTTCAGCCCCACAACTCAACTGTACTACTCTAAATCTGGCCTTCTGAGCATTCGATTTTAATTGCACCACCATTAGTAGCAATGCCTTCAGCTGTCAAGGCCCGAAGCTCTGGAATTCTCTCCCTAAACGTCTCCATCTCACTGCCTCTTTGACCAAGCTTTTGATCACCGAGCCACATAAGGAGATATTGGAACAGGTGTCAAAATTTTACTTAATAACGCTCCTGTGAAACGCATTTATCTTAAAGGTGCAATATGAATGAGTTGTTGTAGCAGAGTATATAAATTCTTTTAAAGGGAAACCAGATAAGAGATCGAATAGCAGGAATATTAAAAGGGTGTATGAAATGTACAAGAGTAATTAGAAATCAGCAGGAATGTGTGAATAAGCTCAGTGGGAAAAGACTTGAGTACTGAGGAGGAGAGATTAGACCAGGTGGCTCACATGGAAATGAACACCAGTGCAGAACTGATGGGCATGTTTCTGTACTGGAACTTTCTGCAAATCTATGATTTTATACATTTGTCACCTTTTTCCATTCATCTGAATTGAAGCCTTACCATGCCAGTGTTGTGTTGAAAGCTGTGTAATCTGTTTGGAGAGTGCTGCAGATTCCTCTGCATCAACATTAAGAAAAATTCCTAGCACCAGTTCCGTAGCCAAACGTTTGAACAGAGTGTAAACAGCAACAGGTTCACTGCTGTTGGAGTAAGTTTAAAAAGTCAAAACTCAGTAGGACAAGCAATGCATTTAAAACATCTTGTGGTAGAATAACTTTGGCAAAAACCCATTTCTTGGGGTACCTGTCAAGGGACTAGGTGAAAATTCAACCTTTTGTGTTTTTTTTTTAAACTGAATATCATTCGGTGTACTTATAGGAGCAATTTTACAAATACAGGCCACTGCTAATAACTCAAACATCTTTTGCTCTAAAAAATTGCAATAATTCAATAATTTTAATTTGGAAATACAAATAATGTACAAGTTGGGCATTTATTTCTAAATAAATAGAATTTTCATTATTTAAGTAGCTCTGAACTAAGGAGGGCCAAATTGTATCCCCTCCTGATCTATATATTTTCCAACACTGACAAGGCCATATTTATTGCCCATCTCTAGATGCCCTGTGAAGGTGGTGGTGGGTCTTCCTGAACCAAAGTAGCTCTTGTGGTGATGGTGCTCCCATGGTGGAATTACATCAGGAATACATCAGAAATTCACTGATGGTGAATTTATGGCAATATATGCCCAACAACAACTCGTTTTAACATAAACAAACATCCCAAGGTGCTAAAATGACAATGCAAGCCACTGGCCTGTCATAAAACTCAATGCGTCTCCTTCAGGGAAGAGAATGTGTCACTCCTACCAGGATGGTGGCCTACATGCAACACCAGTCCCACATTATGTGGTTAAATTTTAATGTCCTCAGAGAAATTAGGGTGTGTAATAAATACTGACCTTGCCAGCATTGACCATATCCCAAGAACAAGGTTATTAAACAACCCACTCAATAAAATGTGGTTGACGATGATTTCTGTTCCATAAACCTGGCAGCTGTGTCATTTAGTTTTCCAAAATATTCTTGCTATTTAACTTCACTATTATTCCAAAAGTATATTTGGCAAGTTACTATTTTATCAGTTCAATTATAATCTCAGATTACACAAAGTCATTGCAGCAGTTTGCCAAATAGTTCTGGATAGTGGAATGATAATGGATAAATTATGTGAGGGGAAATAGAAATTGAAGCTGAAGTATTTTGTGGAGGACTTTTAGATTTAGTTCTATCAAGTAATTATAAGGCAAATTCAATGGTGCTAAAAGGAATTAAGTTTTTTTTTAAAAAGCAACAGATATTCAGAACCAATAGCTACAGCAAAACCAGTAATTACAGAATTTCAACAGTTGCAAAGGCATCAGGAAAACCAAAGGCACATTTTATGTCCCCTGAATAAAACTACACATCCCTGCCACCAATTCTATCCTCCTCCTCCCCAGCTGCTCACTCAGGCTGAGCCAGGGTGTAGGAATCAGCATTCTGTTTGACTGAATAAAAAGACCCATATATCCAAGTCTGCCAATGATAAAGACTGGTGGTATAGTGAGTAGTGCAGATGGGAGCATAAAATTCATAAAGAGACACTGACAGATTAAATTTGCGTGTGAAACTGGCAAATGGATTTTAATGCAGGAACGTGCAAGGTCATCAATTCTGGACAAAAAAAAGGATAGATCTAAGTATTATTTAACTGGGGAGAAGCTAGGAACGATGGAGATCCAAAAGGGATTTAGTGGTCCATGTAGACACATGCAACAGTCGGGTGCAAAACATAATGAAAAAAACCAATGGAATTTTAGCCTTTGTAACCAGAGGGCTAAAATATAAAGGGAAGGAAGCTTTACTACAACCATATAAAAGCCAGGTTAAGCCATGCTAAGTACCATTCCGAGCACCACACATTAGAAAGGATATATTGGCCTTGTTTTATATGAGGAGAGATTACATAAACTAGGCTGGTTTCCCTGGAATATAGGAAATTGAGGAGCGATTTGATTGTTTTTTTAGGATTTTGAAAGGAATTGATAGGGTAGATAGATAGATAGAAACATTTTCCACTGGAAGGGAAGTCTAGGAAAAGGGGACATAACTTTAAAATCAGAGCTAGGCCATTCAGGAAAGAAGTTATGAAACACTTCTTTACGCAAAATATGGTAGAAGCATGGAACTCTCCCACAAAAAGCAGAAGCTAGCTCAATTAATATTAAATCGGAGATCAATAAGATTTTTGCTAAATAAGGGTTCTTTTGGGCCTCCTTATCTCGAGAGACAATGGATACGCGCCTGGAGGTGGTCAGTGGTTTGTGAAGCAGCGCCTGGAGTGGCTATAAAGGCCAATTCTGGAGTGACAGGCTCTTCCACAGGTGCTGCAGAGAAATTTGTTTGTTGGGGCTGTTGCACAGTTGGCTCTCCCCTTGCGCCTCTGTATTTTTTCCTGCCAACTACTAAGTCTCTTCGACTCGCCACAATTTAGCCCTGTCTTTATGGCTGCCCGCCAGCTCTGGATAGAAAAGGATAAGGATAAAGATAAGGAAAATAAGGATAGAAAAGGATATGGAGCCAAGGCAGGTGGATAGTGTTAAAATACAGATTAGCCATAATCTCACTGAATGACAACACAGCCTTGAAGGGCTGAATGGCATATTCCTGTTCCTGTGTCCCAAGCTTCAGCTTCAAACCTCATACACCAATCAACAAGTCAGCTTCAGTAATGCCAACCCAACTGTCTTATTAATCAGGAGACACTCAAAAAAAAAAAATCAAGAGTTGATATAAAAAAAACATGAGTTGCTTTTTCCCCCCCAAACATAAATCAATATAGGATTGATAGTTGGTTTATAATCCTTATTAGTGGCTTATTTAAGTTCTAACAGGTCATATGAAGCTACACTTAGCATTGCAGTTTACCTGTAGTTATAAAAGCAGACACAGAGTGTAGTGCTTAAAAGATCCTTGATCTCCATGCACCCCTCTCCCCGTTTAATTTTCTTCCTGCATCAATTCCAAATTAGGGCTGATTAACATTCCCATGAAGGAAGTCGAATTCCATGACTACAAATTTGTTAGTTCTGCAATTTTGGTCATCGGAGAGTTAACTTTGAGCAATGTTAACCTAGGGAGCCAATGCAAAAAACTGTTTCCATTATCTGGTCAGCTGATTTGTAGATTCAAATTTTTGGACCCATGGCTCTATTGCTAGGATACAGTAGCAGGCATTACAATGTAAACATGGGAAACCAGGGTACAGACATCACTATCATGAGAACTGCAAAAACACCATATAAAAACACACTTAGTTGTAAATGGAGACCCGATGACAGCATCAAGACTCAGGAAAAACTAGGTCTCCAGATTATGGATCACTTATATGAAAATGCCATCAGTGGCACTCCATCCCCATCAATATAAACTATCTTAGCAACAGAAAGCCATATAGAGAGTTACAAATAGCACTGATGTGACAGAGGAGTGAGGATACCCTCCATTGTGTTGTGTGGCACTACTACCGTGCTAAATAGGATAGATTTCAAAGAGATCTAGCAACTCAAAACGTGCTGTGGGCCATCAGCAGCAACAGAATAGTATTCAACCACAATCTGTAACCTCATGACCTGGCATATCCCCCACTCTAGAGTTACCATCAAGCCGGGGAGCAACCCTGGTTCACTGAAGAGTACAGGAGGGCATACCAGGAGCAGCACAGGCATACTTAAAAATGAGGTGTCAGCCTGGTGAAGCTACAACACAGGACTACTTTCATGCCAAACAGTAGAAGCAGCACGCAATAGATAGGGGTAAGTGATCTCAAAACCAATGGATCAGATCTAAAGCTCTGCAGTACTGCCACATCCAGTCGTGAATGGTGCTGTACAATTAAACAACTGACAGGAGGAGGAGGCTCCAAAAATATCCCCATCCTCAACTATGGGGGTGCCCAGCACATCAGTGTAAAAGAAAAGGCTGAAGCATTTGCATCCATCTTCAGCCAGAAGTGCCAAGTGGATGATCGCTCTCGGCCTTCTCCTGAGGGCCTTAGCAGCACAGATGCCAGTCTTCAGCCAATCCGATTCACTCCACATTATATGAAGAAACAGCTGAAGGCACTCGACACTGCAAAGGCAATGGGCTCGGACAACATTCTGACAGCAGTACTGAAGACTTGTGTTCCAGAACTATCAATGCCCCTCGCCAAGTAGTTCCAGTGCAGCTACAACACTGGCATCGACCCAGCAATGTGGAAAATTGCCCAGGTAAGTCCTTGACACAAAAAGCAGGACAAATCCAACCCGGCCAAATACCGCCCTACCAGTCTACTCAATCATCAGCAAAGTGATGGAAGGGGTATCGAAAGTGCCATCAAGCTGCACTTGCTCAGCAATAACCTGCTCACTGACACTCAGTTTGGGTTCCACTACTCAGTTCCTGACCTCATTACAGCCTTGGTCCAAACATGGACAAAAGAACTGAACTCTAGAAATGAGGTGAGAGTGACTGCCCTTGACATCAAGGAGCCCTAGCAAAACTGGAGTTAATGGGAATCGGGGGAAACTCTCCGCTGGTTGGAGTCATATCTAGCACAAAGGAAGATGGTTGTGGTTGTTGGAGGTCACTCATTTTAGTCCCAGGACTGCACTGCAGGAGCTCCTCAGGGTAGTGTCCTAAGCCCAACCATCTTCAGTTGCTTCATCAATGACCTTCCTTCCCTCCATCATAAGATCAGAAGTGGGGATGTTCATTGTTTGCACAACGTTCAGCACCATTCACGACTCATCAGATACTAAAGCAGCCATGTGCAGATGCAACAAGACCTGGACAACATCCAGGCTTGGGCTGCTAACTGGCAATTAACATTCGCGCCACACAAGTGCCAAGCAATGACCATCTCAAACAAGAGGGAATCTAACCATCTCCCTTTCATGTTCAATGGCATTACCATCGCTGAATCCCCCACTAACATCTTGGGGGTTACCATTGACCAAAAACTGAACTGGACCAGCCAAATAAATGCTGTGGCTGCAAGAGCAGGTCAGAGGCTGGGGATTCTGCGGCGAGTAACTCACCTTCTCTCTCCCCAATATCTGTCCACCATCTACAAGGCACAAGTCAGGAGTGTAATGGAATACTCTCCACTTGCCTGGATGGGTGCAGCTCCAAAAAACAAACACTCAAGAAGCTCGATACCATCCAGAACAAAGCAGCCCGCTTGACTAGCACCCCATCCAGTATGTTCAACATTCACTCCCTTCACCACTGATGCACAGTGGCAGCAGTGTGTACCATCTACAAGATGTACTACAGCAGCTCACCAAGGCTCCTTCCAAACCCGCGACCTCTACCAACTAGAAGGACAAGGGAAGCAGATGCATGGGAACACCACCCCCTTCAAGTTCCCCTCCAAGGCACACACCATCCTGACTTGAAACTAAATTGCCATTCCTTCACTGTCGCTGGGTCAAAATCCTGCAACTCCCTTCCTAACAGCAGCTCAGCACCACCTTCTCAAGGGCAATTAGGGATGGGCAATAAATGCTGGCCTAGCCAGCGATGCTCACATCCCATGAATGAACGAATAAGGAACATTTAGTCATTCGGATACTAAATGAATATTTTGGGAAAAAAAAAAATCACAGTATTTTACCATTTTAAATTATAGAAGTTGCGCCAAATTAAATTGTAAAATTGATCCATACCATAAAATCTATTATATATGCTCTTAATGAATGTAACATGCATATTTTATGCAAAAGTTAAGTGCATGAAAATCTGGAAATTTCAGTAATTGTAATGCAGCAATTGTTACTACAATTACTATATGCTGTGCCTTTAATAGCAGGGTACTTGCCTCTTTAAAAGTGATGAGTGCTGTTTTATAAGAAACTATCGGGGGCTAAGCGCAAAATAAGAAAGTTAGCGTAGCTTCAGGGCCTTGCAGAGCTGCTCTCTGTAACCAAGTCACTGATTAGCAGACACAGTCAGCAATCCAATCTGACCCAGCTCTCCAAGCAGCAATTGAAAGCAGCTGGAAAATGCATAGTAGTTACTATTGGCTTGTTTTCATTTCAATTCTAGCCCGGTGTAAAGGTGCAGAGATTGTGCTGGAGTCATCCAAACAGATCAAGGATTTAACAACTAGCAATAGCTTTATCGTGTTCCCCCAATTTTCAGTTTAAAGCGGTGCCTCCAGAAGTTAAATAAATATTTTCTAAGAAGTCTCCTACCTGAAAGCAATAAATTCATAATTGAATAGAAAATGTGTTCAGAGAATGTAGCAGCCTACGAAAAATTCCAAGACTTCAGAGCCCTCTCATGAGATCTTGATAGAGGCTCAATTTTATGGAGAAATTGTATCTCATGATAAACTTGCGTGTCTGCAGCTTACTTTGTAACTGATCACTTCCACTTTAATTTACTCCCAAAGCCACTGAAACATATTTCTATGCCTTTGTCAACTCTCAACTCAAACCCTCTCCTTAGCGACCTCCAGACATTGACACCAAGCTCTGAATTGCCCACTGCTGCCAACATCTGGTCTGCTTACCCATCAACCCATCTTCAGGACCTAAACTGGGTCCCTGTCCCCATCACAAAGTTAAAATCTTCATCCCCAATCTACAAGTCGACAACCTTAACTAAGCCTTCCTCTACAGCCTTTTCCAACCTCTGACTGGCATCCTCCTCCTCCCCTTCAGACAACATAGTCTTCAGCCGCCTTGGACTTACTTGAGAAATCCCTTCTCAAACAGTTCTGTCCTTTTACAACCATCCCCACCTTTAAAAACCCACTCTTGACGAACCTTTTGGTTACCTCTTCTGACTTTGTCCTCTTCGAAACATCTGGCAAAGTTTTCCTTTATTAAAGGTGCTATTTAAACACAAATTATAGGTGGCAGCTGTACAAAATTGTAAAGGAGATACCTACGAAACTGGACTGTGGAGATGGATGTGACAACACACCAACTTCGAGACTCTAACATCCAACAAATCTGAAGAGCACGCTTTGACATATTTAGTTTGTTTAGAGATACAGCACTGAAACAGGCCCTTCGGCCCACCGAGTCTGTGCCGACCATCAACCACCCATTTATACTAATCCTACACTAATCCCATATTCCTACCAAACATCCCCACCTGTCCCTACACTTCCCTACCACCCACCTATACTAGTGGCAATTTATAATGGCCAATTTACCTACCAACCTGCAAGTCTTTTGGCTTGTGGGAGGAAACCGGAGCACCCGGAGAAAACCCACGCAGACACGGGGAGAACTTGCAAACTCCACACAGGCAGTACCCAGAATTGAACCCGGGTCGCTGGAGCTGTGAGGCTGCGGTGCTAACCACTGCGCCACTGTGCCGCCCCATGCAACAACTTGGCTCAGTTGGCAACACTCAAATGCAACGAGACAAGATAATCTAGGATGATATTTCAGTGCAGTACTGAGGGAGTGCTGCATTGATGGACGTGCCAACCTAAAGATAACTGGGTAGCATTTTTGTGAGGTTGCACTGGATTTGAGCATAATTTGCCTGAAATTGGCCAAACCAATGCATAAGATTGCAAAATTAAGTTGAAGCGCAAATCAAGTTTCCACAATATTTTGTGTTGTTTGGCCAATTTTGGTTTTAGAAACATTATGCTGGACCTAGCAACAAAAAATTGACCTAATCTCCAACTGAAGTATCACTACGGCAAATTTCCACTAATTGCACCAGTCTTCAGCCCTTCGAGGAGGCTCTTTTTTTTGGTGCAAAGGCACTACCTTTTAAAAGATTTTAAATATTAATACATACTGAATTTACTAAGAAACTGACCAGGGTACACTAATAAAACCAGTAAGTGGTCCATATGCATTTAAAAAAAAAAATTAAGTTATTTAAAATTGGATTACTCACAGGTGGTAGATTAGGCACTCTTATTAAAAATGCTTATTTTGAGAGAGATAAACCCATTTTCAGCTGCATTCATAAAACTACACCAGGTTACCACTCAAATATATTAAGGACAATACTTTTAATGTAAAGTTAAAAATAATGACATTCTAAAATGCTGTCCGAATCATGGAGGATTTTGGGTTTGTGATTATGCAAATGACATCCAGCGGAAACTGGAACTATAACTTCACTTCACAAAACTAGCGCAATTTTTTCCCCAGATCATCAATTATACCAAAGTAGAAACTTGACCTCGAGATATTAAAATATGAGGTCAAATCTACTGGTTGAGGTCAAGTAAAAGATCCTGTGGAGCTTCTGAAAGACAAACAGCCACTCCTGTTGGATGCAAGAGCCTAAAAGTTGATAGCATGTTGTCAAATCCATGCTCATTTTCCAGTCCTGGCCAACATTCCACCCTCAACCAGAAACAGATTAGTTGGTCATCTGTCTTATTTGCTGTGCGCAATTTATTTGCTGGGTTCACCTACGTAACAATAGCGACTGCACTTCAAGAGGCAGACGGAATTCTCAATGGCTGGGAAACACAAGTTATGAGACAGTTCAATAGATACTCAGTGCTGCATAAGTATGAAGGAGACTGTGACAGCCACTTGGAGGAGGATGGTCCTGAGCAATATCATAGCACCGTTGAAAAAGTGACCACCTTTGGATGGATGGGGTGGGGGAGGTTTGGAGGCACTGTGGTGGTAAAAAGCAAGTAGATTACAAGAATAGAAGAGCAGTAGCAGTGGGAGATTCTACAGTCAGGGGTATGGACAGCTTTTTTTCTCCCCCAGGAGTCCTAAATGGTACATTACCTCCTTTGCAACAGGATGAAGGACGTCACAGAATGGGTTAAAAGAAAAACACTTCTGGAATAGGAAGCAAAGCAGAGAAAAGTCATGGTCTATGTTGAAACCAACAACATTGGGGGGAGCCCATTTGAGGTTTTACAGAGGGAGTTAATAGGTTCGGTCCTAGATCAAGAAAAACACAAAAGATTGTATGGGTGGTATTTTCAGGATTCTTCCCAGTTCTCTCAATGGTTTGGTTAAAGGGAGGAAGATTAGGAAGGTCAACATGTGGCCACACAGCTGATGCAACAGAGAAGACTTCACATTATTGGGATCGTCAGGGGTGCTGTCCTTCAGGTGAAATATTAAACCAAGGCTCCATCTGCACCCTTAGATGGAAGATCATGTGACACCATTCGAGGAAGAGCAGGGGACCTCTCCTGGTGTCCTGGCCAATATTTATCCCTCAACCAACATCAGCAAAAAAAAAAGGACACACAATCTGGTCATTACTCATTTGCATGTTGTGGGATCTTGCTGTGCACAAACTGGCTGTTGCGTTTCCCTACATTGCAACAGTAACTATACTTCAGAGGTACTTTATTGGCTGTGAAGCACTTTGGGACATCAGGAATGCATGAAAGCCACCGTAGAAATGCAAGTTCTTTCTCCCTTTTAGTAAGCATTTGGAAATGCACAGTTTAATCAAGAGCAACCAGCATGAACTTGTCAAAGGCAGATCGTATTTCACAAATTTAATATGAAATTTTTGGAAGAAGTGAGTAACTGGATAGATAAGGGAATGCAGTCTATATAGTTCTCAGTGATTTTTTAGAATGTGTTCAATAAGGAGTCTTACAAGAGGCATATTGGAAGCCTGGATGGTCGATGAACATGAAACAAAGAGTATGGGCAAGTGAATGTTGCTCAGCTTGGAAGTGATGCACCTCAATAGTAAATGCTGAATAATCCACTTTTGTTCTCATATAATCATATAAATGATTTGGACTTGATATAAAGAACATAATTCTCAATTTGCCAAGGACATTAAAGCACAAAGTTTGGCAACGAAGGAGGAATGTAAAAGACTTCCGAAAGACAGTTTCACAAAATGGGCAGAGGACCCTTCCCAGAAAATGAGCACATTTTCTTAGAATTTGGAGCCAGGAGAAGCAGGACTTACCTGAGGGCCATTGACAGTGAGACAAGCAGCCCAAAACTGAAATCTTTCCTCAGGCAAGCAGCCTGTGGAAGTGTGGCAGATATCAGCAGCTCGCACTGAATGTGTAGATGAGGCTTGAGGACCAATTTTGTGTGACTCTCAGACCTTCATTTTTGGGAATTGCCTCTACCGCCCAATAACAGGCCAATGAAGAAAATATACCCATACAGTACAAGAGTAAACTAATACAAGATGTAGGTTACATAACAGAGCATTGCATGTCATTTTTAGCATCGTATTATAGAAAGGTCATTTAAACTATAGAAAGTGTACAGCGTAGTTTCACTAGGGACTGGAAGAAATAGTTATGAATACAGACTGGAGATACAGCAGAGAAAGTCAAAATGAGATTTAATAGGATTTTAAAAACTCGAAACAACTTTTGATCGTGTGGATGATGAAAGACTGGTTGGGGAGTCAGTAATGAGTGGTCATCAAATTAAAGACACCACTAAAAAGGGTTGGGATTCTTTTTAATGCAGCAATTGTTGAACTATTGAATATCTTGGGAGTGGTTGAGACAGAGACCAATGCATTGTTTTAAAAAAGGAAAAAAGGTATGCATTTCAAGAGGATGAAGATACAGGGCTATGGGAAGAGAGGTCAGTGGTATTAGTTTTGGACTGAAAAAAATCCACACATTTTGGAGTTGAGGTACAAATCAACCATAACTGCTCAAGGGGCTGAATGGCCGACAAATGGCCTCCTGTTGTGCTGTAAATTTCATTGATTTTATAACTCTGTTGCCCGTGTCTTAACTCACACCAAGTTCCGTTCCCCCATCGCCCATGTGCTTGCTGACATACATTGGCTCCAAGTCAAGCAACATCTTGATTTTAAAATTCTCATCCTGGTATTCAAATCCCTCCGTGGCCTCACCCCTTCCTATCTCTAATCTCCTCCAGCCCCACAACCTTCAGAGATATCTGTGCTCCTCTAATTCTGGCCTCAAGCATTCTTGATTTTAATCACTCCACCACTGGTGGCCGTGCCTTCAGTTGCCTAGGCCCCAAGTTCTGGCATTCCCTCCCAACACCTCTCTGCCTCTCTACTGCGCTTTTCTCCTTTAAGACACGTCAAAAAAAAAAAAAAAAAATCTACCTCTGACAAAGCTTTTGGTCATCTCACCCAATATCTTCTCATGTGGCTCGGTCTCGTATTTTGTGAAGCACCTTGGGATGTTTTATTATGTCATAGGCACTATATAAATAATTGTTGTTGTAGTACAAATAAGTAGCCTCCAAGACAAGTTCAGATGGAACAGACAGATCCCTGGGATAATAGAAATAAACCAGAGGAACAGTTTAAAACCCACCCAATGAACTACAATAGGAGATTGTACCTCTGGCCCTCATCCTACAGGTCAGGAAGGTGCCAGTTTCCATCCTTGCTCTGTGTTGAGTTAACTAATCTTAGTTGTAATGCACTTACACGACATGAATCAGTATCGTCGAACCTTGCATTCTGCTCATCATTCCCGTGTTTGGACAAGCTATCCAACTAGTCCTATTCCCCAGCTCTTTCGACATAGCTCTGCAATTTGTTTTTCCTTGAGTATGCATCCAATTGCCTTTTGAAAGTCACTACTAAATCTGCTTCCACCACTTTAAGTAATATACCACTACCAGATTAGTGAGCAGTTTATGCCTTTGGGGGCAAGAGTGAATTGTGTTGGTCGCTGCACACATGATAAATGAATTCAAAATGTTAATTCGTGATTTTACTACATATAAGAGTCGGAGCAATTCTTCTCCGTGTGCGATGAAAAGGTGATAATTCCCTCTACTTTGAGCAAGCTTGACAACTTTAGTAGTGTATTTTGAAGTGACTGATTAACAACTTGTATTTAGATTGCATCTTCAATGTAGTACAACTTCCTAAAGTTCTTCACAACAGCATAATCAGACAAAAACTGACATAAAGCCAAAGAATCATAGAATGGGTACAGTATTGAAGGCGGCCATTTGGCTCATCATACCCACACAGACTGTCTGCAAGAGCAACTCAGCTAATCCCACTCCCCTGCCTCTTCCCCACAGCCCTGCAAATTTTCTCTCTCCAGGCGCTTATCCAATACACTTCTGAAAGCCCCACTTGTACCTGCCTCCAACACATTCTCAGGTAGTGCATTCCAGATCTGAAGCATTCACTGCATAAAAAAGATTTTCTTCATGTCGCTGTCGCTTCCTTTGCCAATCACCTTAAGTCGATGTCCTCTGGTTCTCAAACCTTCCACCATAGGGAACAGCTTCTCTATCTATTCTGTTCAGACACCTCAAGGAGACATTAGGTTATGCGCGAAGCTTGATTAAAGATGGAGGAGAGAAGGGTGGGTGAACAAAGTGGTTTAGGGAGGGAATTCAAGAGCGTGGATCCTAGACAACTGAAGCTATGGCCTCCACTGGAGGAGCAAATGAAGTTGGGGATGCACAATGAACCAGAATTAAATGGACGCAGAGTTCTTGGAGGGTTGTACGGAATTAGAGATAGGGAGGTATGATTAAGGGAATGCAGCGATTGGGTATTTTCAGAAACATTTCTAGTGTATAGTTATGAGAGGAAATGTAGCAGCATGGATAGAAAGTTGGTTGATGGGCAGGAAACAATACATGTAAATGGATATTGCGCAGATCAGAGTCATAACAACACAGGTGGCCGCCATTTGGCCCATCAAGTCCATGCCGACTCTCTACAGCAATCCAATCAATCCCATTACCCCGATCTATCCCTATAGCCCTTTCAGTTTATTACCAAGTGCCTATCCAATTTCCTTTTGAAGTCATTGATTGTCTGTTTCCACCATCCCCCTAGGCAGCGAGTTCCAGGTCGTTACCATTTTCTGCATAAAAGCAGCTCTTCCTCATGTCCCCTATACATCTCTTGCCCAAAACCTTAAATCTATATTCCCTAGCCCTTGTACAATCAGTTATTGGGAATAGCTTTTCTTTGTCTACCTTATCTAAACCTGTCATAATCTTGTACAGCTCCATTAAATCTCCCATCAATCTCTTTTGCTCCAAGGAAAACAACCCCAGCTTCTCCAAGCTAACCTTGTAGCTAAAATTCCTAATTCCTGGAACCATTCTGGTAAGTCTTCTCTGCACCCTCTGAAGGACCTTCACATCCTTCCTAAAGTGGAACAACCAGAACTGGATGCAATACCCTGGCTATTGCCTAACCAAAGCTTTATAAAAGGTTCAGCATAACTTCCCTGCTTTTGTACTCAATACCTCAATTTATGAAGTCCAAGACCCCATATGCTTTGCTGAGTACGCTCAATATGTCTTGACACCTTCAAAGACCTATGCACATGAACCCCAGGTCCCTCTGTCCTACACTGTCAAACCTGTGCCACTGAGTCTATATTGCCTCTACCTATCCTTTTTGCCAAAATGCCTCATTTTTCTCTATGAAATTTCATCTGTCACTTCTGTGGGCCTATCTATGTCCTGTTGCAATCAATTGGTATCATTCCCACTGGCAAAGTTTGAAATTTTACTCTATTATTAATATAGATTATGTTGGGGAATAGGTACCTAGAAGCCATGCATTGCAACTGTGTAAAGAAACTTTGCCACTTTCAAGGAAAGGCAAGAAAAAAGGAATTGGATAAAAGAAATCAGAGCAAAACTAACCAAGGGCTGTATTAGAACATGAAATACCAGCCAGAACAAACCGTTTCCAACCTTTGATTGTGAACGGACAAAAAAGTGATCTGAACATTGCTAAAGACAGACAAGGAACAGGTCAGGAAAGTCTGCATCATCTTTTAACCACCCCCCCCCAACCACCCCAAAATAATTTAGTTAATCTAGGAGATATCAACTTGTGTTCTTACCTCAGTGAGAGGTCCTTCAGATTCCTTGTACACACCCTGAGCATTAAAATAAATCATTTAGAAAAATATATATTTTAAAAGATAATTCAAAGCTAAAAGAATTACCAAGTACTGTTCCCCGCACCCCACCCCCCCCCCCCGAAACTTCACTCTTAGCACAGAATCACGCTGGACATGATCGCGAGTTAGAATACTGGAGACAGGAACCCGCGTGGCTGAACATCCGTGTGGCTAGCAGTGTTCCATAGTTTCTAGTCCTTAAAACAAATGCTTCTGTCCAATGCATCTCCATGCTCAGAGCAAAATTTCAGAAAACTAACACCATTGTTCAGTTTGTGTAAATTGAGAGAAAATAATTAAAAGAACATATTTAGCTTAGCCCGAATACAACAACTTTCCATTTTTTAAAACCCAGCAGGTACCTCAGGACTGCACAAACTGCTATATTAAAAACAAAGTGCTTGAAATACTCAGCAGGTCTGGAAGCACCCGAGGAGAGAGAAATAGAGTTAATGAACTGAATGTTACTCCACCCCGATGAGCGGGATGGTGGCAAGAGGGGGGCGGTGGCGTAAAATAGAGCGGGAGACTCAGACCTTCCCGACCCGCTCCCGCCTCCACTTTATGCAGGGTGGCAGCGTCAAAAAATGGCCCACCCGCCCCAGGCCAATCAACGCCCTTAAGTAGCCACTTAAGGGCCTTCGCTCACCTCCGCAGATTTAACATGTGGCAATCAGGCATCCTGGACCTGAGAGAAGCCATCTGACAAAACCAGGCAGCTCTCAAATGACAGTGTCATAGTTAGACAGCACAGAAACAGGCCTTTGGCCCATTGTGTCCGTGCTGGCCATCAAGCACCTATCAGTTCTAATCCCATTTTCCAGCACTTGGCCCGTAGCCTTGTATGCTATGGCGCTTCAAGTACTCATCTGGATACTTCTTAAATGTTGTAAGGATTCCTGCCTCTACCACCCCTTCAAGCAGCTTGTTCCAGGTTCCAACCACCCTCTGGGTGAAATTTTTTTTCCTCAAATCCCCTCTAAACCTCCTGCCCCTTACCTTAAATCTATGCCCCCTGGTTACTGACACCTTCGTTAAGGGAAAAAGTTTTTTTCTATCTACCCTATTTTATACCCCTCACAATTTTGTATACCTCCATCAGGTCCCCCCTCAGTCTTCTCTGCTCCAAGGAAAACAACCCTAGTCTATCCAGTCTCTCTTCATAGGTGAAATGCTCCAGCCCAGGCAACATCCTGGTGAAACTCCTCCGCACCCTCTCCAGTGCAATCACCTCCTTCTCGGAGGTGCCCTCATGATCGGGCCCGATGGAGGGCTGCCCCACTACCCCAACCACCAACACGCCCTCCATCCTCCCAACCAACCACGCTTGCCTCGCCGGGAGTCAACCGATTACCTCCAGCAAGGCAACCAAAACTTACCAGCCATCCAGGCCGCACAGCATCTAGTCTTCTAGCTGGGCTGTCGTCCCAGCAGTTGCCACCGCTCCCAGTTGCCCTGCTGGGTCTAGGCGCTGCCAGCCCACTGATTGGCCAGCAGCTCCATTAGGCGGGACTTCCTACTTCAAGCAGGTGCAAGTCGCACCTCGGAACAACTGAAGCTCAGTGACCCCCAAAATACGGGTCAGATCCCCAGGCGAGGTGGAAGCAGGGTTGCCATCAACTTTTCAGTCAGTGGCCGACTCCCAGCCGCCTAGGGTAAAATCCCAGCCAAAGTTTCAGGTCTGTGGTCTTTCATCTGAACAGTTCTGATGAAAGGGCACAGACTTGAAACGTTAATTCGGTTTCTCTCTTTCCAGACCTGTTCAGTATTTCCAGCACTTTCTGTTTTCATTTCAGATTTCCAGCATCAGCAGCATGTTGTTTTTATTGCACAAACTGTTGTATTTCATTGGTGACGTGATTCCACTAAAGGATTTAAGTGAAGGGGAACTGCAAGGAGTTGGCCTTTGGCAATAAGAAGATGCAACTGCAACACACACCACCCCTCCAGAGGCTTCAGAACCATGGATGGTGGGGGAAGCTGAAGGAGGGAGGTCTTGACAGCTCTTAAAACATGGCAGATCATCAGATCTTGGGGAACCAGGGGCTGACATTAGCCTGGACCCTCTCGCCGACCTCACTTCTGTTTATTTGGTGACGTATACCTCCCTGACAAGGCCAGGTGCACCTGTACCACTGCTAAGCTGGGTCCCAACTGAGCAGCAGTTCCATGCGCTTATGTCAATGCCCCCACAAGGCCTTCCCAGAAAATATAATTCAAGGCCAGGACTTGGTGTATGTGTTCTGAGCGAGTAAACTCAGTGGGAGTTTACAGGTACTGCCCTGGATTTAAAGCCTACAATATTTAACAGCAATAAATTGTATTTATTCAAGTATATTCTTTCTTGCTTTGGCCTCCTTGTCTCGAAAGACAATGGGTAAGCACCAGGAGGTGGTCAGTGGTTTGTGGAGCAGCGCCTGGAGTGGCTATAAAGGCCAATACTAGAGTGACAGACTCTTCCACAGGTGCTTTAGATAAAATTGGTTGACAGGGCTGTTACGCAGTTGGCTCTCTCCTTGCGCTTCTGACTTTTTTCCTGCCAACTGCCAAGTCTCTGACTCGCCACGCTTTAGCCCCGCCTTTATGGCTGCCCGCCAGCTCTGGCGATCGCTGGCAACTGACTCCCACGACTTGTGATCAATGTCACAGGACTTCATGTCACGTTTACAGATGTCTTTAATGCGGAGACAAGGACAGCCGGTGAGTCTGATACCAGTGACGAGCTCGCTGTACAATGTGTCCTTGGGGATCCTACCATCTTCCATGCGGCTCACATGGCCAAGCCATCTCAGGCGCCGCTGGCTTAGTAGGGTGTATATGCTGGGGATGTTGGCCGCCTCGAGGACTCCAGTGTTGGAGATACAGTCCTGCCACCTGATGCCAAGGATTCTCCGGAGGCAGCGAAGATGGAATGAATTGAGACGTCGCTCTTGGCTGACGCACGTTGTCCAGACTTCGCTGCCGTAGAGCAAGGTACTGAGGACACAGGCTTGATACACTCGGACTTTTGTGTTCAAGTATATTAATGCACTGAAAAAGCACCACACTTTTGACACATGAAAAACTGATAGAACTCCACCAATTTTGGATTATATTCAATTAAGCAATCACAATTAGCCTTGTGTATTTAATGCACACAAAGATACATACCTGTTAATATAATCTGTATAGGTATCAAGTGCTTTGCCTCTAAACAGCTGCATTAGAGAGAGCCTCAATAATTGTGCTTCTTCTCCTATAGAAGAGTAAGAAAAAACCTTTGGTAAAACACCCACTGAAAATGCATTTTAAAAGTCATTTGATAGAAGTCACAGCTCAACAAAATACTAGTCACTGAAGTTATACATGAATGTTACTGATTAACAAAGTCTAAATGACCAGTAATCAACCTTTTACAGGACATCCCAAAGTGTTTCACATCTAAAGAATATGGATTGCATTCCCAGACAGACATAGCGATTGAAGCAGAGACCATACCAATATTCAAGAATAATAGGCGGCTGAAGGGAAGAGATGACAACAGGTTGGGTACTTGGGATTAGGACTGCTGCTCATGAGTGGGATAAACACCAACAGACAGGTTAGGCCAAATTGTCTATTTCCATGTTGTATTTCAACTTAATTCAAGTAATTTTTGAAATACAGTTACTGTAACGTTCACAACACAGCAGCTGATTTACATAGAGCAAGGTTCCACAAACAGCACATGACAAGTTAATCTGTTTTTGGTAGAATCGGTTGAGATTAAATTTTGCCAGGGCAGCAGGAAAATTGCCTGTGCTGTGTCACGATCGATATGTTCAATCATATACTCTTTTTCCCCAGAATAAAACAGTGACCAGGTTCCTTTAATAAACAAAATTATCAGTTATTATAAAACACGTACACACACGCGCACACTTTGGTGGTACCACTATCTGATGAACTACCATCCATTCTTCGTCCGCAGGTTTATGAGGAGGTCTCCACTCCCTCATCAGAATTCCACTTTTAATATAATAAACTTCTGGAACTTCTTTTGCTTGAACTTCTGTTACAGCTGATTGTGCTGCCTTCTTCAACTCTGGATCAGCTGGCTGGGCTGCATCAGAGAAGACTTATTAAACATTTCCCTCAGATTATCCAAATCCCCAAAGAAAGTTTCAGATATTCGGCTATCAGTCTGTGGTGCCAATTTTACCTTGGACAACGGAGCTTGTTTAGCCATTGCTCGAGTACTACGCATGAAGGAAAAATTCCTGGAACCGGTTCCTGCAACTGTTCTTTCTCTTTAACTTCACTTGATTTTTCCATGACCACTGGAAAAGCTACTACTTTCGCTTCGGCCAAACTCATTCCCCAGGAGTAGGTCAACTCTGTTTACTGGAAAACTATGGACAACTCCTACAATTACCTACATTAGGTCACACTCTAGGTGCACCCAATACGAAAAGGTACGGGTATATATTCCCCACCAATACCATTCATTAAAACTTTAGCATTCAGTGCGCTCTCTGGTGGAAATCTTTTGCCTTTCCACAGCAAGAGAGTTTGGGTGGCTCCTGTCTCCCCAAGTACAACCATTGGTTTGCTTGCCTCACTTGGGGATAAGGACTTACTTTTCCTTTTAACAAGAATTCCCTTTAACTCTCATATCTTAGTCACAATTCTTGCACTCACAGTGGTTTTTGTATTTGGACTTACAGCTGCAGTCAGAGCTACAGCCTGATCGGCTGTATTCTCGGTCAGGGTCCCTTTCTCTGCATCGGCCTGTATATCCCAAGAAGTCCCATGGGTTTACCCCGCAAGTTCCAGCAATCTGCACAAAGTTGTCCCACCTTGTGACAATAACACTTAGGCTTGTGGCCTCACTTCCGCCCTTAGCTTCTTTCTTTCTGGCCTGAGAAGGAGATCCTCGGGCGTTCCCAGCTGTCCTTTTCTGCCCCTGGCTTCTTGCCTTCCTTTCACCCTCCCACCTTCCATCCTTCTTGGGTTTGTGGGAGTGACAGACAAAAGGTTTGGGCTTATAAACAAGCTCATAATCATCAGAAATTTCTGCTGCCTGTCTGGCTGCTGAAACCTTCTGGTTCTCTACATGGGTTCTTACTAACTGAGAGAGTGAATTTTTAAATTCTTCTAGAATTACTTCCCGAAGGTCCGGATACGTAGCTTCCATCTTTACTGCCCATATCCAACGATCAAAATTAATTTGCTTTACCCTCTCAAATTCTATACAAGTCTGCCCAGATAATCTCCAGAAGTTCCAAAATGTCTGCCTGTACACTTCAGGAACTAAGTCATACACAGTGAGAATAGACTTTTTTGCAATCTCAATCTGCAGAAGTTTTGCATAAGCAGTGTCTAGCTTTCCTTTGGCCACTTCATCTGTTTGGTCATCTTTTCAAAAGTTATGAAAAATGCCTCTACATCCCTTTCCTCAAACTTTGGGGGGGGGGGGGGGCGGTAATGGAGCTTGCATAAATTTAAACAGTTCTCTGCTGGGTCCTGGGCTGTAGTCAGATCTTTGTCTTAATTCCATCTTTAATTTGAATTCCTTTCCTTCTCTTTCCCTTTCCTCAAGTTCAAGTCTTTTCATTGCCAGTTCTTTTTCAAACTCAAGTTTC
Organism: Heterodontus francisci; assembly: GCF_036365525.1. Taxonomy (NCBI): domain Eukaryota; kingdom Metazoa; phylum Chordata; class Chondrichthyes; order Heterodontiformes; family Heterodontidae; genus Heterodontus; species Heterodontus francisci. The sequence continues at coordinate 152,756,446 of NC_090374.1, forward strand.
ATCAATTCTTTTTTCTGTTGAAGCTCAAGTTTTTCCAATAATTTTTCTTAGTCAAGTTCAAGCTGCTTCATCTGTAACTGAATGTTAGCTAATTCAATTGCACTACCCTCTGGCTTACTGTCTTCTTCCAACTGTAAATGCTGTGCTATTACTTCAATTACGTCTGCTCTCTGCTCCTGGTTTTAACTCTTATCGCCAATTTTGCTGCCAATGCCTTGAAGTTCCTCAAATCACTCAAGGATGCATCCTCCTTCACCAGAAAAGTCACAGCAACTGTTGAAGACATTCCGGTCGAGTAAATTTTATTCTATTGCACAAGAAACTTGTTTTTTTTTTTCCTTTTTCAATTATCATTACCCCACTTACAATTGTAAGTCAGCGTTGGGTTTACCCCGGAAAGAGCCCCCAATTATATGTTACGACTGAGGCGGGAGGAGTGCACTGTTTATTCTAGTCCCATTTTGCCACAGGTCACAACATATATTTAAGTTTTCCCACTTAACGATATGATCATATACTCTCTTTTGTCCAGAATAAAATAGATTTCTTTAACAAAATTATCGGTTTATTAAAGCATAAACACAAGTTGAAATATTAGTTCTTTTTTTACCTCAGCCCCTCACACTCACACATACACCAGTTAACATGGAAAAATAAAGGGATTTGCATTTTAGAGCTCTTTTACAAAAAAGGCAAAAAAAAACACGAGCTGAATAAGTGTTCATTCTTGAAGAAACAGCAGATGAGATAGGTCGTGTTCCAAAACTGGCATACAGTCTGGCCTCCGAGTACACATGGATGGGTCACTGGGATATTTTAGAACAGTTCTTTTCAGGCAGCGTTGGGAATTAATTTAGCAGGCTTTTCTTTCAAAGACAGGAGACGAGATGAGTTGTCAGAGTGGACTTCTCAGGGTCTTTTAGAGGGATGCTGGAAAGCTGAGCTGTGCTGTGGTCTTCACCTCTCTCCTTGGAAGTTCTCTTCGACTCCAAACAATTCAAAGGTGAAACTGGAAACAGTCCACCTTCTGACTTGCCACTTCTCTGCACACATCTTCTCCCACTTACCAGGATTTCTGTTCTATTGTTAACTTTAGTCATCTGACAGCCAGTAAATGATGTTGTCAAACAAATCCTCAGTGTTCTCTTGATGACCGTCTTGAAAAAAAAAACTGGTCCAACATTTCTTCAGTTTGACTATAAATTCCTCAAAAAATATTTCGCAAAAACAAAAGCACTTTCATAACAGCTGTTTCAAATGTTGCCAATGGATCTTTTATATCTATCTGAATAAGCACAAGGCTTTAAATGGCATTATCTTTTACAATTCAGCACTCCCTCAGGACAGCACTGCTCCTACATTCTAGTTTGAACCCACAACCATCTGACTCAGAGGCAAAAAAAATGCTACCAACTGAGCTAAACAAACACTTCGTCAATTTTTTAAAAATACTTACAGATTTGCAAGTATCTTTATAGATATTCATTCTTGAATATTTTGAAGGCTTTTTTTCTTCCAATTGTTCTCCTAAATTGTTTAGCTACTTATGGTTTATCTTCAGAGTTTCAAGATGTGAAATGTTTACTTGGTTATTTATTTGCTCATTGCTCTATCACAGATCGATGTTAGGAGCTGGAATTTAAAAACTTTGAAAAGTCACATAAGCAATCAGATCAAAATTAAGGCATAATCACTTGTCTGACTGACAGAAATCTTACAGATGTATGAATTTGTGTTTCTCCACAGTGGGAGGATGCTAGACACAGCAAGTTGCATTGGCTCGTTCAAGCAGTGATCCTTACAGTCAAATGAGTTGCCCATTGGGTTAGAACTGCAGGAATTGGAAGACCAGTCGTGATCACTTTTGGTTTCTTTGATAACTATCCAAGATGTCCGTGGCTCATAAGAACATAAGAAATAGGAGCAGGAGTAGACCATACAGCCCCTCTAGCCTGCTCTGCCATTCAATACCAAAGGGAGGCATTGGCGTAGTGGTATTGTCACTGGACTAGAAACCCGGGATATTCCTCTAGGGACATGGATTCGAATCCCACCATTGCAGACGGTGGAATTTGAATTCAATTAATAAAAAAAAAATCTGGAATTAAATGGCTAGTCTAATGATGGCCATAATTGTTGATCATCACAAAAACCCATCTGGTTCACGAATGTCCTTGAGGAAAGGAAATCCATCCTAACCTGGTCTGGCTTACATGTGACTCCAGAGCTACAGCAATATGGTTGATTCTTAAAATGCCCTAGCAAGCCAGACTCAGTTGTACCTAACCACAAAAACAGATAAAGGAATGAAACCGAATGGACCACCTGGGATCAACCTAGGCACCGGAAACGACAAAGGGCAAACCCAGCCCTGTCGACCCTGCAAAGTCCTCCTTACCAACATCTGGGGGCTTGTGCCAAAGTTGGAGAGCTGTCCCAGACTAGTCAAGCAACAGCCTGACAGTCATACTCATGGATTCATACCTTACAGACAATGTCCCAGACACCGCCATCACCATCCCTTGGTATGCTCTGGCCCACCGGCAGGATAGACCCACCAGAGGTGGCATCACAGTGGTATACAGTCAGGAGGGAGCTGCCCTGAGAGTCCTCAACATCGACTCCAGACCCCATTAAGTCTCATGGCATCAGGTCCAACATGGGCAAGAAAACCTCCTGCTGATTACTACCTACTGCCACCCTCAGCTGATGAATTAATAATCCACCATGTTGAACACCACTTGGAGGAAGCACTGAGGGTGGCAAGGATGCAGAATGTACTCTGGATGGGGGACTTCAATGTCCATCAAGAGTGGCTCAGTAGCACCACTACTGACTGAACCCTAAAGGACAAAGCTGCTAGACTGGGTGTGCAGCATGTGGTGAGGGAATCAAGAGGGAGAAACAACTCATCCTCACCAATCTGCCTGCCGTAGATGCATCTGTCCATGACGGTATTGGGAGGAGTGACCATCGTACAGTCCTTGTGGAGACAAAGTCCCGTCTTCGCACTGAGGATACCCTCCATCGTGTTGTGTGGCACTACAACTACTAAATGGGATAGATTTTGAACAGATCTAGCAATGCAAAACTGGGCTTCCATGAGGCGCTGTGGACCATCACCAGCAGCAGAATTATACTCAACCACAATCTGTAACCTTATGGCCTGGCATAGCCCCCACTCTACCATGACCAACAAGCCCGGGGAAATCAACCCTGGTTCAATGAAGAGTGCAGGAGGGAATGTCCGCAGCAGCACCAGGCATACCTTAAAATGAGGAGTCAACCTGAAGCTACAGCCCAGGACTACTTGCATGCCATTGACGGAGCTAAGCGATCCTAGAACCAACGGATCAGATCCAAGTTCTGCTGTCCTGCCACATTCAGTCGTGAATAGTGGTGGACAATTAAACAACTAACTGGAGGAGGTGGCTCCACAAATATCCCCATCCTCAATGATGGGGGAGCCCAGCACATCAGTGCGAAAGATAAGGCTGAAGCATTTGCAACAATCTTCAGCCAGAAGTGTCAAATGGATGATCCATCTCTGCCTCCTCCTGAAGTCCCCAGCATCACAGATGCCAGACATCAGTCAATTCCATTCACTACACGTGATATCAAGAAACGACTAAAGGCACTGGATGCAAAGGCTATGGACCCTGACAACATTCCAGCAATAGTACTGAAGACCTGTGTTCCAGAACTTGCTGTGCCCCCTAGCCAAGCTGTTCCAGTACAGCTACAACACTGGCATCTATCCAGCAATGTGGAAAATTGCCCAGGTATGTCCAGTACACAAAAAGCAGGACAAATCCAACCCAGCCAATTATCGCCCCATCAGTCTACTCTCAATCATCGGCAAAGTGATGGAAGGCATCATTTTCAGTGCTATCAAGCGGCACTTGCTTAGCAATAACCTGCTCGGTGACGCTCAGTGTGGGTTTCGCCAGGGCCACTCAGCTCCTGACCTCATTACAGCCTTGGTCCAAAAATGGACAAAAGAGCTGAACTCAAGAGGTGAGGTGAGAGTGACTGCCCTGGACATCAAGGCAGCATTTGACTGAATGTGGCATCAAAAAGCCCAAGTAAAACTGGAGTCAATGGGAATCGGGGGAAAACTCTCCGCTGGTCGGAATAGTACCTAGCGCATAGGAAGGTGGTTGTGGTTGTTGGAGGTCAATCATCTGAGCTCCAGGACATCACTGCAGGATTTCCTCATGGTAGTGTCCTAGGCCCAAACATCTTCAGCTGCTTCATCAATGACCTTCCTTCAATCATGAAGTCAGAAGTGGTGATGTTCGCGATTATTGCACAATGTTCAGCACCATTCACAACTCCTCAGTTACTGAAGCAGTCTGTGTAGAAATGCAGAAGGATCTGGACAGTATCATGGCTTGGGCTGATAACTGGCAAGTAACATTCGCACCACACAAGTGCTGGGCAATGACCATCTCCCCATGACATTCAATGGCATAACCGTCGCTGAATCCCCCATGATTAACATTCTTGGGGTCACCATTGACCAGAAACTGAACTGGAGTAGCCATATAAATACTGTGGCTACAACAGCAGGTCAGAGGCTAGGAATCCTGCGGCGAGTAACTCACCTCTGGACTCCCCAAAGCCTGACCACCAGCTACAAGGCACAAGTCAGGAGTGTGACTGAATCCTCTCTACTTGCCTCGATGGGGGCAGCTCCAACAACACTCAAGAAGCTCAACACCATCCAGAACAAAGCAACCCACTTGATTGGCACCCCATCCACCAACATTCACTCCATCCACCACCAACGCACAGTGACAGCAGCATTACCAGCTACAAGATGCACTGCAGCAACACACCAAGGCTATTCAGACAGCACCTTCCAAACCTGTGACCTCTGCCACCTAGAAGGACAAGGGCAGTAGATGCATGGGAACACGAGCACCTGCAAGTTCCCCTCCCTGACTTGGAACTATAATTGCCATTCCTTCACTGTCGCTGGGACAAAATCCTGGAATTCCCTTTCCAATAACTGTGGGTGTACCTACCCCATATGGACTGCAGCAGTTCAAGAATGCAGCTCACTACCACCTTCTCATGGGCAATAAATGCTGGCTTGGAGAGGGACGCCCACATTCCACGAAACAAATAAAAAAAAAATACACCATCAAGGTCTCAATTCCACTTTCCCACCCGCTCTCCATACCCTTGATTCCCTGAGACTAAAAATCTCTCTCTCTCTCAGCCTAATTAGGGCGGCACAGTGGTTAGCACCGCCGCCTCACAGCTCCAGCGACCTTGGTTCAATTCTGGGCACTGCCTGTGTGGAGTTTGCAAGTTCTCCGTGTCTGCATGGGTTTCCTCCGGGTGCTCCGGTTTCCTCCCACAAGCCAAAAGACTTGCAGGTTGGTAGGTAAATTGGCCATTATAAATTGCCCCTAGTATAGGCAGGTGGTAGGGGAAGGTGGGGATGTGGTAGGAATATGGGATTAGTGTAGGATTAGTATAAATAGGTGGTTGATGGTCGGCACAGACTCGGTGGGCCGAAGGGCCTGTTTCAGTGCTGTATCTCTAAACTAAACTAATATATTCAACGATGGAGCATTAAAAATCCTCTGGGGTAGAGAATTATAAAGATTCACACCCCTTAGCCCCTTAGAGTGAAGAAATTTCTCATCTCAGTTCTAAATGATCAGCCCCTTATCTTGAGACTGTGCCTCCATGTTCTAGATTCTCCAGCCAGAGGAAACAATCTCTTCGTGTCTTGGGAAAATACATTGAAAGATTTGACTGTAGACAGGCAATGGCTAGTATTTAAAGAAGTATTACATGGTCTGCAATAAATATACATTCCTCTACGACACAAAAACCCAACAGGAAAGATGAATCAATCGCAGCTAACAAAAGAAGTTAAAGATTGCATTAGATCAAAGGAAGAGGCAGATAAAGTTGCCAAAAAAAAAGTGGTAAGCCTGAGGACTGGGAGCAATTTAGAATCCAAAGGATGACCAAGAAACTGATAAAGAAAGGAAAAACAAATATGAATGCAAGCTAGCAAGAAACATAAAGGTGGACTGTAAAAGCTTCTTCAGGTACATGAAAAAAAAAAGATTAGCAAGGACAAATGTGGATCCATTACAGGCGGAGACAGGAGAATTTATAATGGAGTAATATTAAAGCAAAATACTGCAGATGATGGAAATCTGAAATAAAAACAAGAAATGCTGGAAATACTCAGCAGGTCTGGCAGCATCTCTGGAGAGAGAAGCAGAGTTAACGTTTCAGATCAGTGACCCTTCTTCAGAACTGACAAATATTAGAAATGTAAAAGGTTTTAAGCAAGTGAAGGGGGGGGGGGGGGGCAAGAGATAACAAAGGAGGTGTTGATAGGACAAGGTAACAGAATAACTGGCCAAAAAGGTCATGGAACAAAGGCAAACGGTATGTTAATGGTGTGCTGAAAGACAAAGCATTAGTACAGAGAGGGTGTGAATTGACTGGAAAGCAGAAAGCATTCCAAGCACAAACATTAAAAAAAAAAATTTTTTATAAAACAGGAATAGTGGGTAGGCACAATAGAAACAAACTAAAAAAACTAAAATAAAACAAAGAAAAAAGAAAAAAAAAATAACTAAACATAAAAAGGGGGGGAGGGGGCCACCATGCTCTGAAATGATTGAATTCAATGTTCAGTCCGGCAGGCTGTAGTGTGCCTAAATCGGTAAATGAGATGCTGTTCCTCGAGCTAGCATTGATGTTCGCTGGAACACTGCAACAATCCCAGGACAGAGATGTGAGCATGAGAGCAGGGGTAGGGGGGGCGGTGTTGAAATGGCAAGCAACCAGAATCTCAGGGTCATGCTTACAGACAGAGCAGAGGTGTTCCGCAAAGCGGTCACCCAATCTGCGTTTGGTCTCCCCAATGTAGAGGAGACCACTTTGTGAGCAACGAATACAGTATATTAAAATGAAAATACAACAAACAAATCGCTGCTTCACCTGAAAGGAGTGTTTGGGGCCTGGGATAGTGAGGAGAGAGGAGGTAAATGGGCAGGTATTACACCTCGTGCGAATGCAAGGGAAGGTGCCGTGGGATGGGGACGAAGTGGTGGGGGTAATGGAGGAGTGGACGAGGGTGTCACGGAGGGAACGATCCCTTCGGAATGCTGACAGGGAAGGGAGGGGAAGATGCCTTTGGTAGTGGCATCACGCTGGATGAGTGGCGGAGGATGATCCCTTGGATCTGGAGGCTGGTGGGATGGAAAGCGAGGACGAGGGGAACCCTGTCGCGGTTCTGGGAGGGAGGGGAAGGGGTGAGGGTAGAGGTGCAGGAAACGGGCCGGACATGGTTGAGGGCCCTGTCAACCACAGTGGGGAAAGGCAGGGGTGGAGGGGGCAGAAAGAGAGTCCTTGGTTGAGGAAAAAGGAAGACATATCAGAAACTCTGTTATGGAAAGTAGCATCATCAGAGCAGATGCGTCGGAGACGGAGAAACTGAGAGAATGGAATGGAGTCCTTACAAGAGTCAGGGTGTGAAGAAGTGTAGTCGAGGTAGCTGTGGGAGTCAGTGGGCTTATAATGAATCTTAGTAGACCGCCTATCCTGGAATAGGAGTTGTGAGGAGAATGCAAAGAGGCTTCAAGGGGATTTGGACAGGCTGACCGAGTGGCAAACACATAGCAGATGGAATATAATGTGGGTAAGTGAGGGGTTATCCACTTTGGTAAGAAGAACAAAGGTGCAGAGTATTCCTTAAATGGTGAGAGATTGGAAGGTGCTGATGTCCAAAAGGGACCTAGGTGTCCTTGTTCATAGGTCAACGAAAGCTAGCATACAGGTGCAGCGAGCAATTAGGAAGGCAAACGGCACATTGGCCTTTATCGCAAGAGGATTTGAGTACAGCAGCAAAGAAATCTTGCTTCAATTGTACAGAGCATTGGTGAGGCAGCAGCTGGAATATTGTGTGCAGTTCTGGTTCCCTTGCCCGAGGAAGGATGTACTTGCCATAGAGGGAGTGCAGACTGATTCCTGGGATGATGGGATTGTCCTACGAGGAGAGATTGAGAAGGCTGGGGCTATAGTCTCTGGCGTTTAGAAGAATGAGAGGCAATCTCATAGAAATTTACTAACTTGTTAAAGGGATAGACAGGGTAGATGCAGAAAGGATGTTTCCCCTGGCTTTGGTATCCAGAATCAGGGGACACAATTTCAGAACAAAGGGTAAGCCATTTATGACTGAGATGAGGAGGAAACTCTTGACTCAGAGGGTGGTGAATCTTTGGACCCAGAAGGCGGTGGAAGCTCAGTCACTGAGTAAGTTCAAGATGGAGATCAATAGATTTCTAGTTGTTAAATGACATCAAGGGATATGGGAATAGTGCGGGAATATGGCGTTGAGGGAGACGATCAGCCATGATCTGGAATGGCAGAATGGCCTAATCCTGTTCCTATGTTTAAAGACTCAACCCTCAGAGAAAGAATTTCTCCTCATATCTATCTTAAATGGGCAACCCCTTATTTTTAAATAGAAGGGGAAAAATCCTTTCCACATCCACCCTGTCAAGACTCCTCACAATCTTACATGTTTCAATCAAGTCTCCTCTTACTCTTCTAAACTCCAATAGATACAAGCCTAGTCTGTCCAACCTTTCCTCATAAAAGAATTCGCACATTCCAGATATTAATCTAGTAAACCTTCTCTGAACTACTTCCAATGCATTTACATCCTTCCTTAAATAAGGAGACCAATACTGTACACAGTACTCCAGATGTGAAACAAAAACAAGAAATGCTGGAAATACTCAGCAGGTCCGGCAGCATCTGTGGAGAGAGAAGCAGAGTTAACGTTTCAGGTCAGTGACCCTTCTTCAGAACTTCAGGAGTTTGTAGCCTCCTTGTGACCTTTTCACAACTTATTTTCCTACCTATCTTTGTGTCATCAACAAATTTAGCAACCATTCCTTCGATCCCTTCACCCAAGTCACTTATATAAATTGTAAAAATTTGAGGCCTCAGCACTGATCCTTGTGCAACACCACTCGTTACATCTTACCAACCAGAAAATGACCTATTTATGCCTACTGCTTCCGGTTAGCTAGCCAATCTTCTATCTATGCCAATAAGTTACACCTACACCATGAGCTTTTACTTTCCTCAATAACCTTTCATGTGGCACCTTATCAAATGCGTTCTGGAGATCCAAGTACAGCACATCTACCAGTTCCCCTTTATCCACAGCACATGTTACTTCTTCAAAGAGCTCCAATAAATTGGTTAAACATGATTTCCCTTTCACAAAACCATGTTGACTCTGCCCGATTATCTTCCTGCTATAAATCTTTAATAACAGCTTCTAACATTTTCCCCCAAGACAGATGTTAAGCTAACTGGCCTGTTGTTTCCTGCTTTGTCTCCCTTCCTTTTTGAATAAAAGAGTTACATTTGCGATTTTCCTATCGAACGGAACCTTCCCCGAATCTAGGAAATTTTGGAAAATTTAAACCAACGCATCAGCTATCTCACCAGCCACTTCTTTTGGGACCCTTGGATGGAATCCATCAGGACCCAGAGACTTGTCAGCCCACATCTCCAACAATTTGCTCAGTACCACTTGCCTGGTGATTGTAATTTTGAGTTGCTCCTTCCCTTCCATTTCCTGATTTACAGCTATTTCTGGGATGTTACTTGTATCCTCTATAGGCGAAGGCCAGCTGCAAAATACCTGTTCATCTGCCATCTTATTTTCCCTCATTAATTCCTCAGACTCACTTTCTATAGGACCAACGCTCACTTTGTTAACTCTTTTCTTTTTTAAATATCTATAGAAACTCTTACTATTGTTACGCCAATGTGTTTCGTTGAATGATAATTTTCTTTCTTCCACTGGTTGGAGATCTGAAGCTGAATTTTTTTTTTTTTTTTTAAAAAGACAAGCCGCCAGCAAAGCCATCCTTTCGGTTTAAGTTGGTTACCCAATTTGCAATACTGTATCCTACACTGCAATGCTTGTGAGGAGAGACAAAATGTCTGCTAATATTCCAGCAAGAACCAAGACCCAGAAGCTCAAAAGGAACTGCTTGTTCTTTTCAGCAAGCAGAGAAATATTGCTAACTGCTATGTTATGAATCACTGAGTGATTGTCAAGTGATAAGCCCCTCCCATCTGTGGTTTTAAGCTGGTGTTTTTCTCTACAGCAAAGGAAAAGCAACTGGACTCGGACATGCGCAGACCCTAAGTGGGGCCCCCTCTCTCTCTCTCCCTCTCTCTCTCTCTTCATTCCAGCTGGATAGCTATCAAATTCTGCTTATTGACTGACCACCTTTGCATACTCCAGCTACAATTAGAAACCCCGTTGCAGGAAAGCATCTGCATCGCTATCTCCAAAAGACTCACCGAACCAGTCATCTATCTCCTCAAACTAAAAGCCTCGGGATCACTGAATGCAGCTAGAAGCCAGCCGAATCACCAAACTCCACAGACTGTAACCCAACCAACCAAACTTTCCCCACTCTGTAACCTATTTACGTGTGTATAAAGCTCTAGAGTATGTGCGCGAAAGCTGGCATGTTATTTATTATTTTATTAGTTCAGTTTAGTTACAATAAAATCAACCTCTTTCTTTGTTACCTCAAGAAAACCTGTCCGACTACTTACTTGCTATGATCATAACAAGAACCAAACACCTACTGAATTGGCCAGTACATCCACTTTAAGAATTAAACCTGTTCTAGTCCAACGAGGAGGGGGCAAAGAGGGAAGCCCTGCAACCCCTCCTCACTTGACCGTAACAGAAATTTAGGGGCTCAGGTCTGGGACCAAACCCAAAGACAAATGGGAAATTGGAAGCAGGAAACCAAATTGAGCCCGAGCAATAATTTAAAAACTCCATTACAAGTTTCTTGTGGTTTTCAGTGCTCGAGTGCTAAAATGCCCATATTCGAGGCCTGTATCTTCCTAGAACAGAGTGAAGCAACTTGGGCCAGGTTAAACACCCTGTCTGTTGAAGAGTTGAGGAATGTAGCTGGGCAGTTAGAGATTATGATCCGTCCAAAAGTTGGAACCCTGATATCCTAAAACGAGTGGTCAACAATTTTAAAATTGACACGGAAGAACTGGAGACAGGGATAGGATCTGAAACAGACAAAAGTAACAGCTGAGGTACAACCTGAACAGAGGAGACAAGAATTAGAATTCCAGAAAAAGAGAAAGAGAGCTTTCCAGAGAGAGAAAAAGAGGAGAGAGAATTCCAAGAAAGGGAAAAAGGGAGAAAACAGAAAAAAAGAGAGCTTTCGAAAGGGAGTTAAGACAGCTTGAACTGAATAGGGGAAGACCCAGTGTACCCAGTAAAGGCACCACTAGCGAGGGAACTACCCCTAGCTTAGGACCAGGTGCTGAGCTCTTAAAGTTCTCCCAGTTGACACCAAAGAGGGGGATATGGAAGCATTTTTCATCTGTTCTGAAAAGCTTGCAAAACAGTTGAAGTGGCCGGCAGAGAACTGGACAAGGTTATTGCAAAGCAAACTCAGAGGAAACGTCCATGAGGTTTATTCATGGTTGCCTGATGAGAGTTCATCAGATTACGAGATGACTAAAAATGCTATCCTGGGCACATACAAGCTAGTTCCAGAGGCATACCGCCAAAAGTTCCAAGCTCTCCGAAAGCAGCTGGAACAAACTTATCAAGTTCAAAAGAGTTATGCAGCTTGCTTTTGACCAATGGATAATGGCACTTAAGATACAGTCCATATATGAAAACCTCAGGGGAGATCTTTCTTGAGGAGTTCAAAAACTCACTTCCCCTTTCCATAACAAACCATGTGGAGTCATAGTCATAGAGCTATACAGCACAGAAACAGCCCATCGTGTCTGCGCCAGCCATCAAGCACCTAACTATTCTAATTGCATTTTCCCGCAGTTGGCCCATAACATTGTATGCTATGGCGTTTCAAGTGCTCATCTAAATACTTCTTAAATGTTGTGAGGGTTCCTGCCTCCACCACCTCTTCAGGCAGTGTGTTCCAGATTCTAACCACCCTCTGGGTGAAAAATGTTTTCCTCAAATCCCCTCTAAACCTCCTACACCTTCCCTTAAATCTATGCCCCCTGGTTATTGACACTGCCGCTAAGGGAAAAAGTTTCTTCCTATCTAACCTATCAATGCCCCTCAATTTTGTACACCTCAATCATATCTCCCCTCAGCCTTCTCTGCTTTAAGGAAAACAACCCCAGCCTTTTCAGTCTCTCTTCATAGCTGAAATGCTCCAGCCCAGGCAACATCCTGGTGAACCTCCTCTGCACCCTCTCCAGTGCAATCACATCCTTCCCATAGTGTGGTGACCAGAACTGTACACAGAGCTCCAGCTGTGGCCTAACTAGCGTTTTATACAGCTCCATCATAACCTCCCTGCTCTTATATTCTATGTCTCAGTTATAAAGGCAAGTATCCCATATGCCTTCCTAACCACCTTATCTACCAGTGCTGCTGCCTTCAGTGATCTATGGACAAGTACACCAAGGTCCCTCTGTACTTCCTAGGGTCCTACCATCCACTGCATATTCCCATGCCTTGTTAGTTCTCCCAGGATTAAATTCCATTTGCCACAGCTCCGCCCATCTTACCAGCCCATTTATATTGTCCTGTAATCTAAGGCTTTCCTCCTCACTATTTACCACACCACCAATTTTCATGTCATCTGCGAACTTACTGATCATACCTCCTATATTCACGTCTAAACCATTAATGTACACTACAAACAGCATGGGTCCCAGCACCAATCCCTGCGGTACACCACTGGTCACAGGTTTCCATTCGCAAAAAAAAACCCTCGACCATTACCCTCTGCCTCCTGCCACTAAGTCAATTTTGGATCCAAATTGCCCTGGATCCCATGGGTTCTTACATTCTTAACCAATCTCCTATGCGGGACATTATCAAAAGCCTTAAAGAAGTAGAGGAACAAAAGGTTCCAAGAGCCAGGCAGGCAGCAAGGCTGGCTGATGATTATACACTAATTCACAAGCCCTTTCCCCAAGAGAAACCCTTCCTTATCCACCTCCAAAAACATGAAAAGGATAGAAGGTGGGAGAGTGATAGGAGGATGAACAGACAAGAGCGAGAAGGTAGAGTTGGAAACACAGGGGGCCCTCCCTAGGCCAAAAGGGAAGGTGCTGAGAACAGGGGCGATGCCCAAAAACCTGTACATTTCCATTGTAACAAGGCAGGTCACCTTCGAGCTGACTGCTGGAAGTCATGGGGAAAACCCATAGGTTTACTGAGGGTACACCAAACCAGTGGAGGAAAAGGGGCCCTAATGGAAAGTACAGCAAAGCAGGCTATGGCTTTAACTGTGGCAGTAAAACCAAGTAAACCTACCATTGAGAGTGCAGGAAAACTTAAAATCCCTGAGAGTTACCGGGATTTTATGTCCAGGGGAAAAGTGACCCCATACCCCTCGAGTGAGGCAAGTAATCCATTGTTACACTTAGGGATACAGGGGCCACCCAACACCTTCTGCTGGGAAAAGGCATGACCTTCCCCCCCACTCCCCAGAGAGTGCATTGAATGCTAAAGTGCTAGTAAATGCAAATAGGAGGAAAGTATATGCCCATACCTTTATACCGGGTGCACCGGGAGTGCAACATTGTTTAAGGACCAGTAACCATGGGGATTGTCTCCCTAGTCTACCTGTGGACAGTGTTAACTTTCTCCTGGGTAATGATCTGGCGGGGGTGAAGGTGGTAGCTTCCCCAGTGGCTTTAGAAAGACAAAACGAGGTCAGGGAGACAGAGCAGTTACAGGAAAAGATCCCTGGCATTTTTCCTGTGTGGTGACCTAATCCATGGCCAAAAAAGCTCCAGAGGAGACTGAACTGGCACTGCAGACAGATGATCCAACTGTCTGGTTATCTGAAACCTTCTTTGGGAAGTCAGAGGACCCAGAGGATGAGTTAAACAGGTCTTCCTTGGTCGCAACTCAGTAAGCCAACCCAGGGTTAAAAAAGTTAGCCCAGACTGCCCAAACTAAAGCTGACGCAGAAGGAGTTCCAGAGTGCTACTATTTAAAGAATGTTCTGATGAGGAAGTGGAGACCTCCTCATAGACCTGCGGACGAAGAGTGGATAGTAGTTCACCAGATAGTGGTGCCGCCGAGGTACCGTAGGGAAATATTGAGAATAGCCAATGGCTGGACATGTCGATATCAGAAAAAACCAAGCCCTCATCAGGCAACATTTTCACTGGCCAAAACTCAAGGATGTGGTGGAGTTCTGTCAGACTCGCCACACGAGCCAGGTTGTGGGGAAGCCTCAACCTGTAAGAAAACCTGCACCCCTAATTCCCATACCAGCTTTTGGGGAACCGTTCAGCAGAGTGCTGGTAGACTGCGTGGGACCCCTGCCAAAAACAAAGGGGGCTACCAGTATCTTCTCACCATCATGGACGTGGCTACTCTATTTCCAGAGACGCTCTATAAGAGCTCTCGCTGCCAAGGTAGTAGTGGAGTGGCTAACCCAATTCTTCACCTGATATGGGCTGCCTGCTGAGATCCAGTTGGATCAGGGCACAAATGTTATGTCCAGTATTTTTCAAAAGGTCATGGTTATCTGGGCATAACCCAGCTACTGTCCTCAGCCTACAACCCACAGTCACAAGGGGCTTTGGTGCAGTACCATCAGACCCAAAAGACAATGATCAAGGCATACCGCTACGAGTACCCCCATGACTGGGACATAAGGCTGGGATTTCTTCTGTTTGCCACCAGGGACTCACCCAATGAGTCCACTGGCTTTAGTCCCTTTGAATTAGTTTATGGACACGAGGTGAGAGGTCCTCTAAAAGTAATCAAAGAAAGGATTTTGGGAAACAGGGACAAATCTTCCCTGTTACAGTACACTTCCATGTTCCGAGAATAGCTCATGAGAGCCTGTGCGGTGACTCGCGAACATCTAAAAACCTCCCAGACAACTATGAAAAGGCAGGAGGATAAACATGGCCAAGGCCAGAACATTTCAGCCCAGAGATCGTTTTAGTGCTATTACAAGTACAGGGAGAACCATTGAAAGCCTGGTTCAGTGGTCTTTACAGAGTAGTAAAGAGAATTAGCCAGGTGAATAATATAATTGACACAACAGATCGTAGGAAAAAACAAAGGCTAAGTCACATCCATATGTTAAAATGGTATCACAGCCAGGAAGATGACAAACAAGTACAGGTCAGTCAGGAAAGGGGAGAGCGAAAGGGACAGTGAGAATGAGTTAGAGGGAGGCCTGGAGGATTCCCAAATCAAACTCCCTACCATCCAGTTCAGTATTAATACTGAAATGTTAGAGAAATTAGACACCGTACTCTATTCAAATGCAGAAGAGAGAGGAGACCTAACAAAGCTGCTCAGAGTTTAAAGGGATTTGCAGGGACAAACCAGGGTGCACAACTCTAAACCTACCCCATATGGATGTAGGAGAGACCCCTCCGATAAAACAAAATCCCCATCGCCTAGGTCCCAGGAAACTGACCAGTTTCGGGAGGAAACTCAGACTGAAGACCTAGAAATTTAAGATTTAAATTCTAAAAGGAAGACACAGAAAAGTTCATAAGCCAAAGAAACACCCCAAGCCCAAAAAGGTTTTGTGGCAGATTTGGAGGATGGTGATGGTGGTGGTGACTGCAAGTATCCCAACTGAGGAGGAATTGTGAGCCAGGCTGGGTGAGCACAGGAAAAACCATGTGCAAAACACTGAGAATATCATCTAGTGCTAAGAACAACTTTGAATCCAGGGTTGAGTTCATGACAGAGAAATTGGAAAAGGAAGATATTGGTAGAAATACCGTCAGAAATTCAGTATATGCTAGAGCACAAGCTGATGGAGCCCAGTCAAAGCAGCTGAGTTCCCCAGTTGTGCTCCTGCACAATCCCAGATATAAAAAAAATCAAAACTAGAGTATGGCTATGAATGAGAGTGATGAGTGTGTGCACAGTTTTTTTTATTTTAATTTGTGGCCTCCATAAAATATTCCTGTAGTCACATTTCACTTCACCTGGTGGGGAGTGTTACGCCAATATGTTTTTGTTGAATTTTCTTTGGTCCACTGGCTGGAGGTCTGAAGACATTTTTAAAAAGAGCTGCCAGCAAAGTCATCCTCTCATCTGAAGTTGGCTACCTAGTTTGCAACACTGTATCCTACACTGCAATGCTAATATTCCAGCAAGAACAAAGACCCAGGAAATTTAAAGCAACTGCTTGTTCTTTTCAGAGAAATACTCACTTCTATGTTTTGAATTACTGAGTGACCATCATGTTACAAGCCCCTCCCCATCTATAGTTTTAAGCTGGTGCTTTTCTCTGCAACAGAGGAGAAGAAACTGGACTCCGACATGAGCAGACCCCAAGTAGGGGCCCTTGTTAGACCACAACAGGTTCAATTTATTCATAATTGGATGTACTGGCCAATTCAGTAGGTGTTAGATTACTTACTTGCTATGATCAGAACAAGAACCAATCGGAGAGAATTGACAAAGAAAGAGGTTCACTTTATTGTACCTAAATCGTATAAAATAGCATGCCAACTTACGACGTACTCTATTTAAATGCAGAACAGAGAGGAGACCTAACAAAGCTGCTCAGTGTTTAAAGGGATTCGCAGGGACAAACAGGGTGCACAACCCTAAACCCAGAGGTTAGAATGGAGAAAGGTAGATTGGTTGAGTTAGGGTCCAGAAAAAAGGTATACAGTCTGTAGAGTTTGGTGATTCAGCTGGCTTCTAGCTAAATTCAGTGATCCTGAGGGTTTTAGTTTGAAGGGGTGGGGGTCCCTTTCTCTCTCCATTCCAGCTGGAAAGCTTTCAAATTCTGCTTGTTGACTGACCACCTTTACATACTCCGGCTACAATCAGAAACCCCCTTAGAGGAAATCATCCACATCGCTAACTCCAATAGACTTACTGAACCAGTCATCTACCTCTTCAAACTTTGGTAGAAAAAAAAATAAAAGACAGAGTATTTCTTAAATAGTGAGAGGTTGGTAAGTGTTGATGTTCAAAAGGGATCTGGTGTCCTTGTTCATGAGTCAAGGAAAGCTAGCATGCAGGTGCAGCAAGCAGTTAGGAAGGCAAATGGTATGTTGGCCTTCATCACAAGGGGATTTGAGTACAGGAGTAAAGAAGTCTTGCTGCAATTGTATAAAGCATTAGTAAGACTGCAGCTGGAGTATGGTGTACAGTTTTGGTCTCCTCATCTAAGGAAGGATAGACATGCCATAGAGGGAGTGCAAAAGAGGTTCACCAGACTAATCCTTGGGATGGTGGGATTGACTTACGAGGCAAGATTGAGGAAACTGACCTGTACTGTTTAGTTTAGAGATACAGCACTGAAACAGGCCCTTCGGCCCACCGAGTCTGTGCCGACCATCAACCACCCATTTATACTAATCCTACACTAATTCCATATCCCTGCCACATTCCCACCTGTCCCTATATTTCCCTACTACCTACCTATACTAGGGGCAATTTATAATGGCCAATTTACCTATCAACCTGCAAGTCTTTGGCATGTGGGAGGAAACCGGAGCACCCGGAGGAAACCCATGCAGACACAGGGAGAACTTGCAAACTCCACACAGGCAGTACCCAGGATTGAACCCAGGTCGCTGGAGCTGTGAGGCTGCGGTGCTAACCACTGCGCCACTGTGACGCCCCTGTCTAGAGTTTTGATGAATAAGAGGTGATCTCTTGAAACATACAAAACTACTACAGGGCGTGACAGGTTGGACGAAGATAGGATGCTTCCCCTGGCTGGAGAGTCTAGAACCAGGGGACTCGCTTGATTGGCACCCCATCTACAAACATTCACTCCCTCCACCACTGACACACAGTGGCAGCAGTGTGTACCATCTACAAGATGCACTGCAGCAATGCACCAAGGCTCCTTAGACAGCACCTTCCAAACCCACGACCTCTACCACCTAGAAGGACAAGGGCAGCAAATACATGGGAACACCACCTGCAAGTTCCCCTCCAAGTCACACACCATCCTGACTTGGAACTATATCGCCGTTCCTTCACTGTCGCTGGGTCAAAATCCTGGAACTCCCTTCCTAACAGCACTGTGGGTATACCTACCCCAAATGGACTGCAGCGGTTCAAGAAGGCAGCTCACCACCACCTTCTCAAGGGCAATTAGGGATGAGCAATCAATGCTGGCCTGGCCAGCGTCGCCCACATCCCATGAATGAATTTTTAAAAAAACCCATCATGTACCAGTTCCTTTAAGGGATAAGCTGAAGGAAATCCTGGGTGGTCGGATTAGACAGAACATCTTCACTCCTGTAACAACAACAACCTCATGGATCAGGTCGATAGTAGTCATATCCAAGAATAGCACACTACACAGCTGCTTAGATCCTAAAAACTCAAAACAAGGCTATCAGGAAGAATACTACCCTCTACCAACGATTGAAGATGTAGCTATGCATCTATACGGTGCTAAAGGATTCACGATTCAAGGCCAAAATGGTTTTTTGGACAATATTGCTGGAAGCATATGCCATTTAGGCTCAGCTCAGCGTCAAGATGCACGAGCTGGTGGAAGGATTGCAAAGGATAGAAGTCACCACAGATGATCTTGTGACAGTTGGTTTTGGAGAACACTTGAAGGAGCGACTAATGACCACGACAAAAACCCAGAAGCTTTCATACATCAATGCAACAATTGTGGTGTGGTTCTAAACATTGGCAAAATGGAATTTCAGAGGCAAGAAGTTCCTTTTATTGGAAACGCTGCAAGGGCAAGAGGGCTGTGTGTGGATCCAACCGCAGTTAAGAGGTTTTGGAGAAGCTGACGCAGACAGGCATAGCAGGGATCTAGTGACTGGTTGGAGTTGTTCAATATCAGAGCAAGCTTCTCCCACATCTGTGACATAAATGAAAGCTCAGAGATTCAATACAGAAAGATGCAGAGTAGTTCCAGGGAGAATTGGTGCTGCAATGACTCAAAAGTAACGATCACCAGCACGTCAGTCCTTTGGTATTATAATCTCAAGGAAGTAATCACTGCAATGCAACCATCTCAATCAGGACTTGGAGCAGCACTACTGCAGAATAGACAACCAACCAGTCATGTATGCATCAAGGACATTAACAGCAGTAGAGATGAGATATACACAGATCGAGAAAGAGCGTCTGGTGATTATGCTCGCCTGTGATAAATTTGAAGATTACAAATGGCTAGAAGGTGGTAAATACTGAAACGGATCAGTGGCGATTAAAACCAATAGTTCTCAAGCCACTAAACAATATGCTTAAGAGACTTCAAAAGAATGCAGTTAAGACTGTAAAAGTTTTGTTCATAAGTATCATATAGAAGAATGGAAAAAAGATGGTCTTAGCAGATACACCGAGCAGAGTGTACCTGCTGGAAGTTAATACCTCTGGTCTTACAAGTGAGCTGGAAGAAACTGATCACTTCCAGTTGGATACTCTTACTGGCAACAATTTAATTGTGCTGCAGCAGATGGCCCAGTTGAGAAGCAACTGTGTGCTATTATTCAGCAAGGCTGGCCTGGGATCAAACTGGAGGTACCTGAATACTTCCACCCTTATATTGACTATCAAGATGAACTAACTATCCAAGGGGACTGACCCTCAAAAGGACAGCAATTAATGGTACCAGGTGCTTTGTGTAAGGAACTGTCAGTAGCTCACTCAACACACGTCAGCACAGAAGGTCGTATTCTTAGAGTCCATGACAGCCTCTACTGGCACAGGATGTCAAAATTGCTTAAAACAATACATTGCAAATAGTTATATCCATTTGGCTTATTTTAAGTTTTCCCAAGTAAGGAACTATTACTGCAGCACGAGATTGTAGCTAAGCCTTGGTAAAAGAATGGGGCTGATCTATGAGAGATACGTGGCCATACCCTGAATGCTGTATGTGACTATTACAGTAATTTTATTAGGCACAGTGTTCTGTGAACTCCAAAAGATGTTTGCAAGATTTGGGATACCAGACATTCCAGTAACTGATAATGGTTCACAATTTTCATCTGCAGAAGTTTGAGTGTTTGTAAAGAGAAGGGGATTGAGACATGTGACGTCATCACCTCACTCCCAGCAGTCCAGTGTCAAAGCTGAGAAAGCCATCGAAAGTGTGATTCTTCATGAAATCTGGTCAGAGTTTCTAGCTCTGGTAGATTACCACAACATGCTAAAGGTACAAGTCCATTACAGAGACTTATGCATCAGAGGTGCAAGACACAATTTCCTATCATGGGAACACTCTTATAGCCTAGATATTCAACTAAGGAAGACACTCCATCTCTAGGCACAAAGCAATGGCAGCAGTATTACGACGACAGGAATTCTGAACAAGTTCGAGAAATGCACCCTGGTGATACAGTTCATATGAAACTCCTGGGTCAGAGTACTTGGAGTGCTGGGACATGTACACGAGATGGGTTCTGGAAGTTATGATATGCAAGTCAGAAACTAATCATACTGCAGGATTTGCAGTCAAGTGATTTATGCTGATGAGCCATCTGTAAGCAAAACTCCTGAGGTTGAAGATTTCTCTGCAACACAGGTCCCTAGCAGTCCACTGAACTGTTCATTTTCTAAAGAAACAAACAATAACTAACACCAAAAACACCTGGTAGCCAAACACCAATCGCAGATCTGGAAGACAGCATCAGCCTCCATCGCAATTGAAGGACTATTGTTTTCTTTTCAAATGGTGCCCGTTTGTGATTGTGTTTTGTTTTGGTTACATTTCAGAGTTCCTCTAGTGTATTTTTGTTGGAACTCAAATTTAGTTAAACTTTGCATCATGGTTGAGGCCGCAAGTGTTTTCACGGAGGTGGCCACCACTCGCATGCTGGAAAAGATGGGTTCCAAGTTCTGCACAAAACCCTGTGAAGGGAAGATGCTATAGGTGCATAGCATGAGTCATCATCAAGGGATGCATCATCTGGTAATTAGTGTGTTTTTTCTCTGTAGTCCAGTAAAGCTGCAGCGCTTACTGTAAGTTAACTTGCTATTTTATATGCATAAATAGATCATAAATACCCTTGAAAAATCACACCTAGACCTACTACTTAGAGACACAGCAGCTTGTGGAACTTATAGTTCCACAGGAGCAGGCAAAACTACAACTCACATGATAAATCAATACTGATTTAAATAAATCTATTTTAAAAAACAAACTCCTCAATCCTGTTCTACCAGCTTCTCATGTGACGTGGGCCATCTCAGGAGGTAACACTCTGTCTCTCACATGGAGAATTTGTACACTGCAGCCACAATTTGCTGCCACCAGAAGACCACATGCAAGTTTGTGGGTCACTGCCTGCAGTTTTTCAATACGCACTGGCAGCTGCTTCTAATCTCGCTCTCCCTTTAAACTCAAGACTGACTGACTGTACACTTCTCTCTGTAAAGATATGCCAGGACATCCTTAGGCCATTTGTGCATTCTTTTCAATTCGCAACCAAGCACTCGAGGGAGAGTTGAAGATGCAGAACGGGCATTCTTTTTGCTTTAGACTGATGGGGGAAGACGAACAAATGACTCAATGTTTTCATGTGGAGGCAGAAGCAGTTGGCTTTCAGCCACCTCTGGTGAGTGATCTCAAAGGGAATTATTCTGAGAGCTCAGCAAGTCACTAAAGAGCTTTGTTCTGACTCACAGTGACTTAGCAAAATCCAAAGCAGTGCACCAACGACCACAAATCAAAAAAAAAAACTGATTTCTTGATGAATGCAAGAAACAGCATCTTCCACTTAATAATTTTTCGCTGGAAGAATAAACAGATTGTGAATTTATACTTATTAGGAAGCTTTCGAGGAAATGAAAAAATACAGGAGCATTTTATAATTTTGTAAAATAAAATGTAAGTAAGTAACATGTTCCATTTTGGGCACGCTCTGTCAGCATGAAGCATTCCCTGGTCTGGTATAGCAACATTTTGCATTTTTATAAATGCTTTTAATGTACAAAATGTCACATGGTGCTTCACAGGAGCGTACTCAAACAAAAATTGACAGAATCAAAAGGAGGAAGCATTAGGACAGGTGACCAAGAGGTAGGTTTTAAGTAGTGTCTTGGCACAAGCCAGATACAGCATGAAGCTCTTGCACCCTGCTCCAACAATGAGCATCAGTCCCGGCCTCAGAAGAGGAGCCCCTGCCGCACCAATGTGGCATTTGTTTTGAATTTCACAGTAAATTCACAATCTTATATAAAAGCAAAATACTGCAGATGCTGGAAATCTGAAATAAAAATAAAAAGTGCTGGAAATATTCAGCAGATCTGGTAGCATCTGTGGCGAGAGAAGCAGGGTCAACGTTTCAGGTCTGTGACCTTTCATCAGATGAAAGGTCACACCTGAAACGTTAACTCTGCTTCTCTCTCCACAGATGCTGCCTGACCTGCTGAGTATTTCTGGCACTCTGTTTTTAAATTCACAATCTTGTTGACTGACAGTTTTGTAATGTAAACTCAAGCCCATTAGGAACTGGATTAAGACTACATTGGTCAAGTTTGCAGAGGATACCAAACTAGCAACAGCATTGGAATTAGAGGAGGCATATCAGAAATCACAACATGCAAGTGGACAGAACAACGGCATAAGAAATTTCACATACAAGGTGCTAAAGTACTGCAGGTGGGCAACATGTACTCCATGAAGAGTGTTGAAATAGCTATAAGTTAGGTTTAATGATATTTGGGGTCTTAGTAGACATCATGCCTAACCAATGAAAGCCAGTAGAACCACATAGCCAGAATACAATTCAGAGAATGTCATGATCACATTGCACAATGGTCTCATCAGGCTACACTTCAGTACCATGTACAGTTCTGGTCACGGAAATATTCAAACATTGGAGACAGTACAGAGAAAACACTGGAGGACCTTGGCTTTTCAACCTTTAAAAGGAGTCATATTAAGAGATCTTATCTAAACAAAAAGGTAAATAAAATAATTATGGGAATGGAAAAAGTAAATCCAGAACACTATTGCATAATGCAAGAGTAGGATAGGAAGACATAGGTTTAGGACTGATGTCAGGAAATTCTTCTTTACATAAAGTGATCAACACATGGAATGGACTCGCAGATAGAGTGGAGAATATAAACCCTGGATTCATTCAAGGACCAACTGGTTGGTGGACTTTGGCGTCATTGTAGATGGATGAATTAAGATGGACTAAATTGTCTTCCTCATCTGTAATTGTCTTGTTTCACATTGGTCCACGGAATGATAAATTCAATGAAAACGAGCAATAAATAGATTTGTCACTATGGAGTCAATTTTAAGCCTACCTGTCTGGCAGGGAGGCAGATAAAATCTGTTAGAAAAAAATACATGAAAAACTTCAAAGCAGCATAATAATCTGCAATTTTAGAGCAAAGCTACACAACTTAATAAAACAGTTCCATAGTATTACATGGGTGTAGGAGCAAACTGAAGCAGGAAATCTAGAGACCCAATTTAAGGACAAGCACTAAGCAGCCCAATTACATGAATCTTGAGGGGTCTTGGGAGACATAATGACAAGACTCTCATCTCCATGCGTATGCTGTTTAAAAAGACAGACGTCTTGACCTTTCTGACCTCAACACTTACATAGATTAAGCTACAGATATCATGTTTCATGCAAAATTATTGCTTGCAGTTCAATTTATATAAAAATATTTACAATATTTGAATATCCAAAACTAAAAACTTCCCATTACCTTTCTCATAACCACAGGCTGTCCGATTCAGTCGTTTAACACATGCAATCAAGCATTTGGATCTACGTAAATCTAATTAGCTACTTCAAATTACTTTCAAATGCATTAGCATTATCCCCAGTTACAATTTCCACCAGCAGAGTCCCGTCCCACACTCTCCAAATTGCAATGACATTCATAATTCTGTTGATTTTCATTAGGGTCTAGTCTCAAACACTTCAGAACCTAGAAAGTTTCCTACTCACGTCTGGTATAACATGCGACTCAACCTGTGAGCATGCGGCCTGACTGGACAGCCTTGGATTGTGTCATTGCTCCCTCTAGACTGATCAGTCCTTCCAGGTTATCCAAGAGAATAGATCCATCCACAAACTCCTTTCATCCACTTTCTCAGACCTTTCACACTTCCAACAAAATGTCAGGAATCCTTGAGACATGTGTGTCCCAGATCAAAGTTATCTGCAGTCACTGGCTCTTCTGGCTGCCCTCCCCAGAGAGGAAACTTTCATCTCACTAAGCATCAACACGTACAGCTTCACCATAATGGTTACTGGACCAGTAATCCAGAGGCCTGGACTAATGATCAGGAGGCCAGAGTTCAAATCCCACCACAGCAGCTGGGGTACTTAAACTGTTAATTAAATAAATCCGGAAGAAGCAGCGATTTGTAACTGCGACCATGAAAAAAATGGATCATAAAAAAACCATCTACCTTACTAATGTCCTTCAGTGAAGGAAATCTGGTCCTTACCTGATCTGACCTATATTTGACTTCAGACTAACAGCAATGTGGTTGACTCTTAACTATCCCCTGAAATGGCCTAGCAAGCCTTTCAGTTATCTGAAACTGCCAGAGAAAAGCTACAAGAATAAAACTGGATGAACCACCCGGCATCGACCTAGGCACCGGGCACGACAAAAGGTACAACTAGAGGACTGCAGAATCCTCTTCATTCACAACTGGGGATTTGTGCCAAAATTGGGTGAATTGTCCCACACACTAGTCACAATAGCCTGTGTCATACTCCCAAAAATCATACCTTTCAGCCAAAATCCTAGGCTCCTCCATCACTATCTTTGGGTAATGGGCCTGTCCCAGCGGCAGGATAGGCCCACCAGAGGTGATGGCACAGTAGTATACAGGGAAGAGGGAGTGGCCCTGAGACCTTCTGCTGATTACTACCTACTGCTTCCCTTAGCTGATGAATCAGTGCTCCTCCATGTTGAGCATCATTTGAAAGCAGCACTGAGAATGTGCTCTGGATGGGGGAATTCAATGTACATCACCAAGACTGGCTGGTAGCACCAGTACTGAGAGCCCTGAAGGACCTATCTGCCAGACTGGGCTTGTGGCAGGTGGTGAGCGAACCAACAAGAGGGAAAAAACCTACTTAACCTCATCTCCATCAATCAACCTGTCGCAGATGCACCTGTTTACAGCAGTATTAGTAGGAATGATCACTGCACACTGTATGAAAGGTATGAAGTCCTGCCTTCACACTGACACCCTCCATCACTTTGTTTGGCACTACCACCATGATAATGGGATAGATTCAGACAGATCTAGCAGCTCAAAAATTGGGCATCCATGAGGTGCTGTGTATCAGCAGCCACAATAGAACCTCATGGGCTGGCATATCCCTCACTCCACCATTACCATCAAGCCAGGGGGTCAACCCTGGTTCAATAAGCTGTGTAGAAGAACATGCTAGGCGCAGCACCTGACATACTTAAAAATGAGGTACCAACCTGGTGAAGCTACAACACAGGACCACAAGCATGTTAAACAGGGGATGCAGCATGCTTATAAACAGAGTTGAATGATCCCACAATCAACCAATCAGATCAAAGCTCCATAGTTCTGCCACATCCAGACATGAATGGTGGTGGACAATGGAGTAAAAAACAAGAGGCAGCTTCATGGAACACTGTCCTAAATGATCGCAGAGCTTAATATTCAATATCAAGAAATAGCTGAGCTCACTGGATACAGCAAAGGCTACAGGCCCAGACAACATCCCAGCTGCAGTGAAGATTTGCGCTCTAGAACGACCCATGCAACTAACCAAGCTGTTCCCGTAAAGGTGCAACACTGGCATCTACCGGAATGTGGAAAATTACCCAGGCATGTCCTATCCACAAAAAGCAAGACAAATCCAAACCAGCCAATTACCACCCCTTTAGTCTACTTGCAATCAGCAAAGTGAGGGAAGATGTCATTGACAGTGCTATCTAGCTGCACTTATTCAGCAATAACCTGCTCACTGATCAATTTGGATTCCATCAGGATCACTCAACTCCAGACCTCATTACAAACAAGGACAAAACAGCTGAACTGCAGAGGCAAAGCAAAAGTGACTGAAGGCAGCATTTGACTCAGTGTGGCATCAAGAGCCAGAGTAAAATTGAAGTCAATGGGAATTACGGAAAACTCTCCACTGACTGGAATCATACTTAGCAAAAAAGATGGTTGTGGTTGGAGACTCCAACCAAATGGATTCTGGTTGTGCCCCCTCAAGAACATTCTCCCTTTCCAACACTACATCTTCCCTTATCAGTACTGCCAGCCCACCTCCCTTTTTTCTTTCCCCATCTTTTCTGAACACTTATCCTTGAATATTAAGCACCTTGTCCTCACCATTTTTAAGCAACATTCAGTTATTGCCATATCATATTCCCACACTAATTGTGCTTGTAGCTCAGCAACCTTATCCAGCACACTTGGTGCATTTACATATACGTATTGCAATCCTGTCCTTGTCTCCTCGTAGCCCTTCTAGTCTGCTCTTATCTAATATGGCATTACTTCCTTGTCTAATACTATCCAACACTCACTCCTTTATGCACCTTATTCCTCTTTTTTACTTGTATATGCTGGCACCCATACCCCTGCCTATTTAGTTAAAACCCTCCCCAACCACACTAGTGAACCTCCCCACAGCAAATTGGTCCCAGTCCGGTTGAGGTGCAACCCCCACCCCTTTTAAAGAAGTGCCTCCTTCCCCAGAAGCTTCTACTGGTACACCAATGACAGCTCAACCTCACTTATTCTACTGCCCAAAGCACTATGAATGCTGGGGTTCAATTGAAATTTTCAAGACTGAGATGAATAGATTTGATCAATAAGGATATCAAGGGACACAGAGCAAAAGTGGGTAAATGGAGCCAAGGTGCAGATCACCCACGACCTAATTAAATGGTGCAACAGGCCGGAGGAGCTGAAAGGCCAACTCCTGCTCCTATATTGCACTCTCCAATTGCTTGTATGATATTAAAACCTGGAGAAATCTGGTGTCCTGGACAATATTTACACCTCGAGCAACATTACTAACATGATTATCTCATCATTTATTTCATTGCTGTTTGTGGGAGCTTGTATGTAAATTGGTTACTGCATTTCCTACATTACAATAGTAACTATACCTCGAAAGGGCTTGATTGGCTGTAACCTGTCCTGAGGATGTAAAAGGTGCTAGATAACCACATTCTTTCTTTCTGTCTTCATTTCCAGTTGATTTAAAGAAGCACAGAACCTTGGAGTCAGCTTTCTCCTGCACATTTGCTCCATCAAAACTGCTTTCTTTCAACTATCGTTCTTCCTGTTTAGGAAACGCCGATCCACACCTTGATCATTTCGATTTCATTAATGCACGCCTCACCAAAACACTCAAAGCTTCAGATCATTCAAACAAGTCTCCTCAGCCGCAATCAGTCATAAGATCATAAGAACTAGGAGCAGGAGTAGGCCGTCCGGCCCCTCAAGCCTGCTCCGCCATTCAATAAGATCATGACTGATCTTTTCGTGGACTCAGATCCTCTTACCCGCGCTCCCACCGTATCCCTTAATTCCTTTATTGTTCAAAAAGATATCTACCTTAGCTTTAAAGACGTTTACTGAAGAAGCTTCAACTACTTCACTGGGCAAGGAATTCCATAGATTAACAACCCTCTGGGTGAAGTTGTTCCTTCTTAATTCAGTCCTAAATCTGCTCCCTCTAATCTTGAGGCTATGCCCTCTTGTTCTAGCTTCACCTGCCAGTGGAAACATCCTCACTACTTGTATCTTATCTATTCCCTTCATGATTTTATATGTTTCTATAAAATCCCCCCCTCATTCTTCTGAACTCCAATGAATATAATCCCAATCTACTCAGTCTCTCCTCATAAGCCAACCCCCTCAACTCCGGAATCAACCTAGTGAACCTCCTCTGCACCCTCTCCAGTGCCAGTATATTCTTTCTCAAGTAAGGAGACCAAAACTGCACGCAGTACTCCAGGTGCGGCCTCACCAGTACCTTATACAGCTGCAACATAACCTCTCTGCTTTTAAACTCAATCCCTTTAGCAATGAAGGACAAAATTCCATTTGCCTTCCTAATTACTTGCTGTACCTGCAGACCAACCCTCTGCGATTCATGCACAAGGACACCTAGGTCCCTCTGCATAGCAGCATACTGCAACTTTTTACCATTCAAGTAATAATCCTTTTTCCTGTTACTCCTACCGAAATGAATGACTTCACATTTATTAACATTGTATTCCATCTGCCAGACCTTTGCCCACTCGCTCAATGTATCTACGTTCCTCTGCAAAGTTTCACAGTCATCTGCACACTTTGCTCTGCCACTCATCTTAGTGTCATCTGCAAACTTTGACACCCTACACGTGGTCCCCAATTCCAAATCATCTATATAAATTGTAAATAATTGCGGTCCCAACACCGATCCCTGAGGCACACCACTAGTGACTGATTGACAACCAGAATAGCACTAATTTATCCCCACTCTCTGCTTCCTGTTAGTCAACCAATCCTCTATCCATGCTAGTACTTTACTCCTGACGCCATGCATCCTTATCTTATGCAGCAGCCTCTTGTGCAGCACCTTGTCGAAGGCCTTTTGGAAATCCAGGTACACCACATCCACTGGGTCCCCATTGTCCACCTTGCTCGTAATGTCATCATAGAATTCCAAAAGATTTGTCAAGCATGACCTGCCCTTCATGAACCCATGCTGGTCTGCCCAACGGGACAATTTCTATCGAGATGCCCTGCTATTTCTTCCTTGATAATAGACTCAAGCATCTTCCCCACTACAGAGGTTAAGCTAACCAGTCTATAATTCCCCATCTTTTGTCTACCTCCCTTTTTAAACAGTGGCATCACATCTGCTGTTTTCCAATCAACTGGGACTACCCCAGAGTCCAGCGAATTTTGGAAAATTACCGTCAGTGCACCTGCTATTTCTCCCGCCATCTCTTTTAGTACCCTGGGATGCATTCCATCAGGGCCAGGAGACTTATCAATCCTTAGCTCCATTAGCTTGCCCAACACTACCTCTTCCGTAATAATGATTGTTCCCAGGTCCTCACCTACGTTCGTCCTCCCTGCAACCCCATTAACCCCGTCCTCTCAGAGTTCCACCAGGTGCCCCAACACGTTAATTTCAACATTCACATCCTTGTTTTCCGAATGTTCCAAGACCTCACTTCACCCTCGCTTAGTGATGTTTTCCTACCCTCCACTCCAACACTGGATGTCTCCTCAACCCCATTCACTCCATAGCACTGCTGACAACTGCAAGTTCAGATCCTCCCTTCTGAAACTCTCTAAGCTGTCCTTTCTACCTGGCCAGCTTCTTCGCGGGTCTCTTTTTAACCAGCCTGGATCCACATCCTAGACTTACCTTATTCCCCATGCCCGGCCACCTATTTTTTTCTTTCTCTAACATGTCTTTCTGCCAATGAGGAATGTAATATAAATGCAAGTTGTCATCTGTACGATGGTAGTAAATAAAGTTAAACTACATGTCAAATATAACAATCACACCTGGTTTTTAAACCACTTCTAAACATTTCAGGCAATAGGGGTTGAACTCTCCCCTGCTCCCACCAAGGGATTGTGTTTGAAATAACATGGCAGCCCAATGTTGATTTCCCTCTCCCCAGCTCTGCTGACACTGTGGCTGGTCGCCCTTTCCCCCATTCTGAAGCACCATTTTCCTTCCATCCACCTCAGTTACCACCACTCCCTGGGCCTGCCAGGTAGAAGGTGGCATTAGACCCAGAGTGGCAGCAGTAAAAGCCCTGATTTCTTCCAGTGAGGGAGAGGGCCCTCAGCACTCACCTTTGACGGCTTCTGTCTCTGCCAAGGCAGCAGCTCCTTCCTTCTTTGGAGCTCTTCAGGCTCAAAAAGGTCCCTCCCTCTTTCTGTTGTGCCAACAAAGTTTCCTCCAGTGCACTAGCTGCTGCCTTTTGGCAACAGGAAACCCACTGCACATTGTAAATGATCCCTGACCCAGAAAAATAGCTCAGAGAGCAGTCGGTGGTGGGGGGGGGGGGGGGTGGGGGGGGGGGGTGGTGGAGGGAACAGCACAAATCCCACCCCCACTGAATATCCAAACCCATATTTTTTCTTTGTGGTGATAAATGCTTCCATTTGCCCAAAGCAGTCCCTGCCCACAAAATGGTCAACACCTCTCCCCCCCCCCCCCGCCCCACCCCACAGAGAGCTCAGAACAGCTAGTTTTCACCAACTGCAGCCATTCAGTGCCGCTCATCACATTGTGCTGCGTGCTCTCACAGTGCACAAGCACCCATAAGAACATGAAACTAGCATTAATCACATGTACCTGCAGTGACCACCAGTCAAGAAGCCTTACCCAGGTCTGTCTCTCTTGCTGCTGCTCCAATGATTTTAAATTCGGTTGAAATTAGCCTAAATTCAGTCTATTACAGCAGAGCAGGACACAACTGTATAGTTTCAATTGCCTGATCACAGGAAGTCAAAGCAGTCAATACAAGTCAATTAAAAAGGAAGATCAAGAGCATTAAATCAGGCAAAGAATGGCTTATTTCCTGCAAATTTCACTCCTTTGTGATGTGGAAAATGCCCTATTTCAGTCACAAATCAATTATGATTGATTACGCTCCTTGATTACACTGATTTATGGGAGACCGTATGTTTGGACTTATCCTTGCGTTCCTGCGGAAACTTGAGCTTGGCAAAACCAGCACACTGTCCAGTGCATTCTGATGACTGTACCCCAACAGAAACTCCACACTAAAATCATACTTGCTTTCCTCAAGACAAATACTGGAACATACCATTAGCGAAGCAGACGGTGTCTCCAAACAGCTTACACATAGAGGTAGTATAGGATGTGTCAAAGACATTGACTTTCTCTGTAAAATAGCGACATAAATCACATCAAACTATGAACAACAGACAGTAAATATTCTCCTTCAGTGTCCTCCATACACCTTTATACATTCAGAAGGGTACACTCTTGTAATAAGCTTACCAGCTGCTGTTACTAGATTGTCACCATACAATTCATGCATAACTGCAGAAGGATCCTTTTCAAATACTGACATCCCAGCTGCAAAAGCAACAATTGTAGGTTACAGCACATTTCATTTGGTACACAAATGTTCCTATGAATCATTCAATTGCGCATCCACCTGGAGTGCTTCATTGCATAAATAGTATACTTAGCATGTGACTAGTGTCATGCCAAGAAAGAGGCATATTAATTTTGTTATATGAACATTAATTTTAAACTGTTGCTGGACTGAAAAGATAACCTTGTTCAAAGAAATCACAGAAGTGGCTGGAAACATTTTGCATACTAAAGAGACAGTTGCCTGGAGAGACGTTAGAACTACTCCCTGGTCCAATTAACCCAGATGGATTTTGATCACCAGACACTGAAGGTGGAACAAGCCAGCATTCCATTCCCCACCACCCACCCCCCCACAGCAGGTGTCTGCTAAGATGAAATTAATCCACAAAAACACTGAAGAGTTTGTTTAAAAAACTAGTCACATGCTGGCCCAGGTTTGGTTTTGAACTGCTCACAGAACAGTTTGGGTCAGACAGCAACTGAACTTCAAGAGCCTCTCTCCTGCCTGACTCTCTCTCTCTCTCTCTCATGAATTTCCAGATCCACTGAAGACACTTAAACCTCAAGGAAGAAGACTCCTACATCGAAACAAGTTTGAAAGCTTCCACTGGGCCCCAACAAAACAAGATTTAACTGCAATCAAAGACTCTACGTTGAAATCAAAGGACAGTAAATGACCTCCAGCTATTGGTTCAAACTTTTCCCCTTTATTCTTGCTCCTTTGGTGTCTCTATCGGAGTGTGTTTATCGCATATGCATGCTAGCGTGGCCACGTCGCGTATTCGTAGTATGTTTAACCGAATTAGAGTTTAGGATTAATAAACAAGAAAGGTGGGAGTTTAAATCTAAGAAAACCTGGCAGATTTCATTGCCTTACAATTGGAGAGCAGTGAACGAGGGTTCACAGAGGGGGAGCTAAAAACACAGTGTTTTAAAAATTAAACCCTGTCACGGTCAAACCAGGTAAAGGTTGAGAGGGAACCCCTAGACCCCTTTCTCACCTGGTCGTAACACTGGGAATAATTACAGATTAATTCAGGTTAGTACACACTGTCACTGATGCACACTACCTATTTTCCACATAAACATTACCCAGTCAGTTCATAACCTGTACCAAAGCAATCCTTTGAGAAAATTAAAACAAACAACTAGAGGTTCCTTGGAGTGCATTCACGTGGCAAGCTGACTGCCAGTTGACGAGCAGTTTCAGTTGCTCGCCTGTAACGCCTGCAGAGTTCCTTCCGATCCCCTGCTGTAACTTCAACAGGAACTCTGAATACATGCCACAAATGACCATGGAAGGACAAATGACAAATCTGGTGTCAAGACCCCAACCGAAACTGCAGCAAAGCAGAAAGAGATACTCTCTCTTCCAGGTATTCTCACTCAGCTGTGTTCTGGCATCGAGTGATGCCTCAGCTGTGAATTCAGGCTGCACGTACAACACGACAGCTTTAATACGCACCTCGTGTCACCACTCCAGATGCAGTGAATGAAGGCTAAAATTGTCCAAAAGTAGTTTTAAAATAACATGCAGGGAGTGAGGAAGGAAATCAAACTGAACAGATCAAGGAAAACAGAAATGCTTTAAAACTCTCAAGGCGAAGTATTTTCCCAGTATCAACTTTTGATTAGTGTCTGCAAACAATAATAACTGGGAAACAGATAACAGAGGAGGAATTGGCAGTCAGCCTGACACATTGCTCAACATCAGTCCATTTAAAATTTGCATTGTCATGCACACTTCCAAATTGTTTAAAAATTCAACAGAGTGCATCTCAGTGGCTCAATTAATATATGCATCACCCAGTATGGAATCGAGTCATATGGACCAGGAAGGTCTTGTATTCGATCTCTGGTCTGTGCTCAAGTGGCTAATCTTAGCAGCCAGAGTACAATTAATTTTGAGTATCTTTACCTGGAGGACAGTGGGGTGGGGTGCAGAACCAACAAGTATTTATATGCCAGTGAGGCTAGAAATAGAAAGATAGTGCACCTAAACATGTGGCTGAACAGCTGGTGTAGAAGGGAGGGTTTCAGATATCTGGACCATTGGGATCTCTTCAGGGACAGATGGGACCTGTACAAGAAGGACAGGTTGCATCAAAACTGGAGGGGCACAAATATCCTGGCTGCGAGGTTTGCTAGCGTCACTCAGGAGGGTTTAAACTAGTGTGGCAGTGGGGTGGGAACCAGAGCAGTAGGACAGCAAGTGAAATAAATGAGGGGGAACTAGTAAATAAGGCCAGTAAGACTAAGAGGAAGAGCAGGCAGGGAGATGTTGCAGAGCACAGCAGGACTGGTGGTCTGAAGTGCATTTGTTTCAATGCGAGAAGTATAACAGGTAAGGCAGATGAACTTAGAGCTTGGATTAGTACTTGGAACTAGGATGTTGTTGCTATTAGAGACTTGGTTGAGGGAAGGACAGGATTGGCAGCTAAATGTTCCAGGATTTAGAAGCTTCAGGCGGGATAGAGGGGGATGTAGAAGGGGTGGGGCAGTTGCATTACTTGTTAAGGAGAATAGCACAGCTGTACTGTGGGAGGACACCTCTGAGGGGTCGTGCAGCGAGGCAATATGGGTGGAGCTCAGGAATAGGAAGGGTGCAGTCACGATGTTGGGGGTTTTCTACAGGCCTCCCAACAGCCAGCGGAAGGTAGGGGAGCAGATATGGAGACAGATTTTGGAAAGATGTAAAGGTAACAGGGTTGTAGTGGTGGGTGATTTTAACTTCTCCAATATTGATTGGGACTCACTTAGTGCTAGGGGCTTGGATGGGGCAGAATTTGAGAAGCATCCAGGAGGGCTTCTTGAAACAATATGTAGATCGTCCAACTAGGGATGGGGCTGTACTGGACCTGGTATTGGGGAATGAGCCCGGCCAGGTGGTCGAAGTTTCAGTAGGGGAGCATTTCGGGAACAGTGACCATAATTCCACAAGTTTTAAGTTACTTGTGGATAAGGATAAGAGTAGTCCTCAGGTGAAGGTGCTAAACTGGGGGAAGGCTAATTATAACAATATTAGGCAGGAACTGAAGAATTTAGATTAGGGGCGGC
Organism: Heterodontus francisci; assembly: GCF_036365525.1. Classification (NCBI taxonomy): domain Eukaryota; kingdom Metazoa; phylum Chordata; class Chondrichthyes; order Heterodontiformes; family Heterodontidae; genus Heterodontus; species Heterodontus francisci. Next base: position 152,790,613 of record NC_090374.1, read on the forward strand.
TGTTTGAGGGTAAATCAACATCTGACATGTGGGAGTCTTTCAAACGTCAGTTGATTAGAATCCAGGACCAGCATGTTCCGGTGAGGAAGAAGGATAAGTTTGGCAAGTTTCGGGAACCTTGGATAACAAGGGATATTGTGAGCCTTGTCAAAAAGAAAAAGGAAGCATTCGTAAGGGCTGGAAGGCTAGGAACAGACGAATCCCTTGAGGAATATAAAGACAGTAGGAAGGAACTTAAGCAAGGAGTCAGGAGGGCTAAAAGGGGTCATGAAAAGTCATTGGCAAACAGGATTAAGGAAAATCCCAAGGCTTTTTATACGTATATAAAGAGCAAGAGGGTAACTAGGGACAGGGTTGGCCCACTCAAGGACAGAGAAGGGAATCTAAGTGTGGAGCCAGAGGAAATGGGCAAGGTACTAAATGAGTACTTTGCATTAGTATTCACCAAAGAGAAGGACTTGTTGGATGATGAGCCGAGGGAAGGGAGTGTAGATAGCCTCAGTCATCTCTATCAAAAAGGAGGTGGTGTTGGGTGTCTTGCAAAGCATTAAGGTAGTTAAGACCCCAGGGCCTGATGGGATCTACCCCAGAATACTGAGGGAGGCAAGGGAAGAAATTGCTGGGGCCTTGACAGAAATCTTTGCATCCTCATTGGCTACAGGTGAGGTCCCAGAGGACTGGAGAATAGCCAATGTTGTTCCTTCGTTTAAGAAGGGTAGCAAGGATAATCCAGGAAATTATAGGCCGGTGAGCCTTACGTCAGTGGTCGGGAAATTATTAGAGAGGATTCTTCGGGACCGGATTTACTCCCATTTGGAAACAAACAAATTTATTAGCGAGAGGCAGCATGGTTTTGTGAAGGGGAGGTCGTGTCTCACAAATTTGATTGAGTTTTTTGAGGAAGTGACGAAGATGATTGATGAAGGAAGGGCAGTGGATGTTATCTATATGGACTTCAGTAAAGCCTTTGACAAGGTCCCTCATGGCAGACTGGTGCAAAAGGTGAAGTCACACGAGATGAGGTGAGCTGGCAAGATGGATACAGAACTGGCTCAGTCATAGAAGACTGAGGGTAGCAGTGGAAGGGTGCTTTTCTGAATGGAGGGATGTGACTAGTGGTGTTCCGCAGGGATCAGTGCTGGGACCTTTGCTGTTTGTAGTATATATAAATGATTGAGGAAAATGTAGCTAGTCTGATTAGTAAGTTTGCGGACGACACAAAGGTTGGAGGAGTTGCAGATAGTGATGAGGATTGTCAGAGGATACAGCAGGATATAGATCGGTTGGAGACTTGGGCGGAGAAATGGCAGATGGAATTTAATCCGGACAAATGTGAGGTAATGCATTTTGGAAGGTCTAATGCAGGTGGGAAGTATACAGTAAATGGCAGAACCCTTAGGAGTATTGACAGGCAGAGAGATCTGGGCGTACAGGTCCACAGGTCACTGAAAGTGGCAACGCAGGTGGATAAGGTAGTCAAGAAGGCATACGGCATGCTTGCCTTCATCGGTCGGGGCATAGAGTATAAAAATTGGCAAGTCATGCTGCAGCTGTACAGAACTTTAGTTAGGCCACACTTAGAATATTGCGTGCAATTCTGGTCGCCACATTACCAGAAGGACGTGGAGGCTTTGGAGAGGGCACAGAAGAGGTTTACTGGGATGTTGCCTGGTCTGGAGGGCATTAGCTACGAGGAGAGGTTGGATAAACTCGGATCGTTTTCACTGGAACGACAGAGGTGGAGGGGCGACATGATAGAGGTTTACAAAGTTATGAGCGGCCTGGACAGAGTGGATAGTCAGAAGCTTTTTCCCAGGGTGGAAGAGTCAGTTACTAGGGGACATAGGTTTAAGGTGAGAGGGGCAAAGTTTAGAGGGGATGTGCGAGGCAAGTTCTTTACACAGAGGGTGGTGAGTGCCTGGAACTTGTTGCCGGGGGAGGTGGAGGAAGCAGGAAAGATAGCGACGTTTAAGAGGCATCTTGACAAATACATGAATAGGATGGGAATAGAGGGATACGGTCCCCGGAAGTGCAGAAGGTTTTAGTTTAGGCAGGCATCAAGATCGGTGCAGGCTTGGAGGGCTGAATGGCCTGTTCCTGTGCTGTACTGTTCTTTGTTCTAAAAGCAAAATACTGCCGAAGCTGGAAATCTGAAATCAAAACAAGAAATGTTGGAACTACTCAGCAGGTCTGGCATCATCTGTGGAGAGAGAAGCAGAGTTAACACTTCAGGTCAGTGACCCTTCTTCAGAACTGGCCAATATTCGAAATGTGAAAGGTTTTAAGCAAGTAAAGCGGGGATGGGGCAACAGATAACAAACGAGAAGGTGTAAATAGGACAAGGTCACAGAATAGCTGACCAGAAGGTCATGGAGCAAAGGCAAACAATATGTTAATGATGTGTTGAAAGACAAAGCATTAGTACAGATAGGGTGTTGATGGACTGAAAATTGAACAGCCGCAAATACAAACATGAAAACAGTGGGTAAGCAAACTGAACAAACTAAGATGAAATAAAACAAAAAACAAAAAAAAATAACTAAAAATAAAAGTAAAATGGGGGGCCCCCGACATGCTGTGAAATTATTTAACTCAATGTTCAGTCCGGCAGGCTGTAACGTGCCTAATCGGTAAATGAGATGCTGTTCCTCAAGCTTGTGTTGATGTTCACTGGAACACTGAAGCAATCCCAGGACAGAGATGTGAGCATGAGAGCAGGGGGGTGTGTTGAAATGGCAAACAAGGAAGCTCGGGGTCATGCTTTTGGACTGAGCGGAGGTGTTCCGCAAAGCAGTCACCCAGTCTGTGTTTGGTCTCCCCAATGTAGAGGAGACCACATTGTGAGCAGCGAATACAGTATACTACATTCAAAGAAGTACAAGTAAATCGCTGCTTCACCTGAAAGGAGTGTTTGGGGCCTGGGATAGTGAGGGGAGAGGAGGTAAATGGGCAGGTAATACACCTCCTGCGATTGCAGGGAAGGGTGCCTTGGGAAGGGGACAACGTGCTGGGGGTAATGGAGGAGTGGACCAGGGTGTCGCGGAGGGAACGATCCCTTTGGAAAGCATGACCCCGAGCTTCCTTGTTTGCCATTTCAACACACCCCCCTGCTCTCATCTCTGTCCTGGCAGGGGAAGGGAGAGAAAGATGCGTTTGGTAGTGGCATCACGCTGGAGGTGACAGAAATGGCAGAGGATGATCCTTTGGATATGGAGGCTGATGGGGTGGAAAGTGAGGACAAGGGGAACCCTGTCGCAGTTCTGGGAGGGAGGGGAAGGGTTGAGGGTAGAGGTGGGGGAAATGCGCCAGACACGGTTGAGGGCCCTGTCAACCACAGTGGGGGGGAATTCTCGGTTGAGGAAAAAGGAAGACATATCAGAAGTGCTGTCATGGAAGGTAGCATCATCAGAGCAGATGCGTCAGAGACAGAGAAACTGGGAGAATGGAATGGAGTCCTTTCAGGAGGCAGGGTGTGAAGAAGTGTAGTCGAGGTAGTTGTGGGAGTTGGTGGGCTTATATAAGTTTTTGTATAGTACCTTTAATGTAATAAAACATCCCAAGGCACTTCAAAAGAAGCATTATAAAACAAAATATGACAGAGCCACGAGGAGATATTCGGTCAGGTCAGATAAGCTTGGTCAAAGAGGTAGGTTTTAAAGGAGCATCTTAAAGGAGGAAAGCACGGTAGAGAGACAAAGGCGTTGGGAGGAATGCCAGAGCTTAGGGCCTCGGCAACTGAAGGCACGGCCAACAATGGTGCAGCGATTAAAACTGGGGATGCACAACAGACCAGAATTAGAGGAGGGCTGTGGGACTGGAGGAGATTACAGTAGGTAGGGAGGGGCAAAGCCATGGACAGATTACAAAACAAGGAAAACAAGAAAACAAATTTAAATATCAAGGTGTTGCTTGACTGGGAGCCAATGTAGGTCAGCGAGCACAGGGGTGATAGGTGAATGGCATTTGGCACGAGTTAAGACACGGCAGCAGAGTTTTCGATAACAAGTTTACAGATGTTGGAATGTGTGAAACCAGCCAGGAATGCATTAGAATTGTCAAGTCTAGAGGTAAGGAAGGCATGAATGAGAGCTTCAGTAGCAGATGAGCTGAGACATGGGTGAAGTTAGAGATGGAAATAGGCAGTCTTAGCGATGGCACGAATGAGGTCGGAAGCTCATCTCAGGGTCAAATGTGACACCAAGATTGTGAACAGACTGGTTTAATCTCAGACTGTTGCCAGGGAGAGGGATGGAGCCAGTATCTCGGGAACAGAATTTGGAGTAGGGACCAAAAACAATGGCTTCAGCCTTCCCAATACTTAGAGGAAATTTCTGCTCATCCACTACTGGATGTCAGATAAGCAGTCTGATGCTTTAGCAACAGTGGAGGAGTCGAGAGAGGTGATGTTGAGGTAGAGCTTGATGTCGTCTGCATACGTGAAAAGTAATGCTGTGCTTTTCGATTACGTCACCGAGGGGCAGCATGCAGATGAGAAACAGGAGGGGGTCAAGTATAGATACTTGGGGCCCCACCAGAGATAAGTGTGCCACAGCAGGAACAGAAGCCATTGCAAAGTGACACTCTGGATATGATTAGCTAGATAACAATGAAAGCAGGTGAGAGCAGTCCCATCCAGCTGGATGACAGTGGAGAGGCGTTAGATGAGGATGGTGTGGTCAACCATGCCAAAGGCTGCAGACAGGCCGAAAAAGAAGAGGAGGGAAAGTTTACCTTTGTCAGTCAGTCACATAAGATGTTGTTTGTGACTTTGATAGGAGCTGTTTTGGTACTTTTGGCAGGGGTAGAAACCTGATTGGAGGAATTCAAGCACGGAGTTCCAGGAAGGCTGGAAACGGATTTGGAAGGCGACAGCATGGTCCAGGGCTTCAGAGAGGAAAGGGAGGTTGGAGATGGGATGGTAATTTGCAACGACGATGGGGTCAAGGGTTGGTTTTTGAGAAGTGTGATGACAGCAGCAAGGAGAGATGGACAACACCTGGAGAGAGAGCAGTTAACAATATCAGCAAACATGGGGGCCAGGAAGGGAAGTTGGGTGGTCAGCAGTTAAGTGGGAACAGTTAAAAAAAAACCAGTCAGGGTTTCCTGCCAACATGCTAACTACTAGCAGTTGACCTTCATAGAAAGTCAGCATGTTTGGACATTGGCAGAGGTCAGGTTGGACTTGGCTGCAATGTTCCCCACAGTTGAACAGCCTCTCAACACTTCCAGGCAAATTCAGCAATTCTTCCCTTCCATCAGGGAGCTACCCTCAGAGCAGTGCCCATTCTCCAACCAGAATACCCTCCAAAAATGGGTCCCCACCAGAGAGAGAGGGATTGGAGAATTTACCCATTGCTGTCTGCATAGCAAAGGTGGAGACTTTGGATGAGGGACTGGAAGCTGCTGATGTCCATGGCTTCATACCCAGGACAAGTCACTTATCCAGGGTACTAGCAGAAAACAAAAGGTTACTTAGATAAGATTTTAAGATAATGGGTCAGCAGAGGGGAGAGGATCAGAGTTTTTTTTAAAATATATAGACAGCGACCTATGATCGGCAGTGCACTGCGTGAAAGGGTAGTGGAAGCAGATTCAATCATAACTTTCAAAAGTTAATTGGATAAATAGTGGAGCAGGAAATATATGGAGGGCTATTGGGAAAGAGCAGGGGAGAGGGACTAATTGGAGAGCTCTTTCAAAGACCCAGCAGAGGAATGTTGGGTTGAATGGTCTCCTTCTGTGCTCGATACTATGAAATAACCTATTTACATTCACAATAGAACCATAGAAAAATAACGGCACAGAACAAGGCCATTCAGCCCTTGGTGTCCGTGCCGGCTAAGAACAAAAACTAGCCGCCCATCTAATCCCACCTTCCAGCACCTGGCCCATAGCCTTGCTGGTTACAGCACTTCAAGTGCAGGTCCAGGTACCTTTTAAAAGAATTGAGGGTTTCTGCCTCCACCACTGTTCCTGGCAGTGAATTCCAGATACCCACCACCCTCTGGGTGAAAAAGTTTTTCCTCCTGTCCCCTCTAATCCTTCTATCAATCATCTTACATCTGTGCCCCCTGGTAATTGACCTCTAGGGGAAACAGCTCCTTCCTGTCTATAGGCCCCTCAATTAAGTCACCCCTCAGCCTCCTCTGTTCTAAGGAAAACAGCCCTAGCCTATCCAATCTTTCCTCATAGCTGCAATTTCCGAGCCCCAGCAACATTCGTGTAAATCTCCTCTGTACAATCTCCAGAGCAACTTTGTCCTTTCTGTATTGTGGTGACCAGAACTGTACACAATACTCCAACTGTGGCCTAACCAGCGTTTTATACAGTTCCCGCATTACATTCCTGCTTTTGAATTCTATACCTCGGTCAATAAAGGAAAGTATTCCGTATGCCTTCTTCACCATTTTATCTACCCGTCCTGCCACCTTCAGGGACATGTGGACATGCACTTCACGATTTCTCACTTCTTCTACCCCCCTCAATATCCTCCCGTTTATTGTGTATTCCCTCACTTTATTTGCCCTCCCCAAATGCATTACCTCACACTTTTCTGGATTGAAATCCATTTGCCACTTTTCCACCCACTCAACCAAACCATTGATATCTTTCTGGAGTCTACGGCTATCCTCTTCACCATCAACTACTGGGCCAATTTTTGTGCCATCAGCAAATTTCATAATCATGACTCCCACATTTAAGTCCAAATCATTAATATATAACACAAACAGCACGGGACCCAACACTGAGCCCTGTAGAATGCCACTGGAAACAGCTTTCCATTCACAAAATCATCCGTCAAATACTACCCTATGTTTCCTGGACCGGAGCCAATTCTGGATCCAACCTGCCACATTCCCCTGTATCCCATGGTCTTTCATTTTACTGACCAGTCTGCCATGTGGGACCTTGTCAAATGCCTTACTAGAGTCCATATAGACCTCATCCACTGCACTATCCTCATCAATCCTTCTTGTTATTTCCTCAAAAAACTCAATTAAGTTAGCAAGACATGACCTTCCCTGAACAAATCCATGCTGACTATCCCTGATTAATCCATGCCTTTCTAAGTGGCATTTTATCCTGTCCCTCAGAAGATATTCCAACTATTTACCCACCACCGAGGTCAGACTGACCGGCCTATAATTATTTGTTCTATCCCTCGCACCCTTTTTAAACAGTACAACATTCGCAGACCTTCAATCGTCTGGTACCTCTCCTGTATCTGGTGAAGATTTGAAGATGATCCTCAGTCATACGCCATTTCCTCCCTGGCTTCCTTTAACAACCTGGGATGTAATCCATCTGGCCCTGGCGATTTATCCACTTTCAAGGATGTCAGACCCTCTACTACTTCCTCTTTCATTATGCTTATTGTATCTAATATTTCACACTCCTCCTCTTTACATCAACCCTCTCCTTTGTGAAGTCAGAGACAAAAAACTCATTAAGAACCCTGCCCACATCTTCAGCATCCACGCATAAGCTCCCTTGTGCATCTCTGATAGGCCCTGCCCTTTCCTTAATGTACTGATAAAACATCTTTGGGTTTTCCTTGATTTTACTTGCCAAAACATTTTCATGTCCTCGTTTTGCTTTTCTAATTTCCATTTTTACTTCACTTTTAGAGATACAGCACTGAAACAGGCCCTTCGGCCCACCGAGTCTGTGCCGACCATCAACCACCCATTTATACTAATCCTACACTCATCCCATATTCCTACCAAACATCCCCACCTGTTCCTATATTGCCCTACCACCTACCTATACTAGTGACAATTTATAATGGCCAATTTACCTATCAACCTGCAAGTCTTTTGGCTTGTGGGAGGAAACCGGAGCACCCGGAGAAAACCCACGCAGACACAGGGAGAACTTGCAAACTCCACACAGACAGTACCAGGAATTGAACCCGGGTCCCTGGAGCTGTGAGGCTGCGGTGCTAACCACTGCGCCGCCCTTTCTATACTCTTATAGGCTTTCTAAGATTGAGATCGTCATAAGCTTTCTTATTCTGCTTTAACTTACCCTATAAGCTTCTAGATTTGGCAGTACCACCCTTTGTCTTTGTATGGACAAGCCTACACCATGCCTGCAGTATCTCGCTTTTGAATGTCTCCCACTGGTTTGCCACTGATTTTCCTTCAAGTAGCTGCATCCAGTCCACTTTCGCCAGGTCACCTCTCAGTTACTTAAAATTTGCCTTCCCCCAATTTAGAACTTTTATTACTGTTTTATCTTTGTCCTTTTCCATGATTATGCTAAAACTTACTTATTTTGGTCACTATCTCCAAAATGGTCACCCACCGTTACTTCCTCCACTTCCCAGCTTCATTACTGAAGACTAAATCTAGAATTGCGCCCTCTCTCATTGGGCTTGTTACGTGCTGGCTAAAAAAGTTCTCTTGAACATAGTTCAAGAATTTTGTCCCCTCTGTGCCCTTCACACCGTTTGTATCCCTGTTGATATTGGGGTAGTTGAATATCCATACCTCTTTAGCATTTCAAAGACTCAGGATCTGTTCCTTTTCATAATATTCTCCAAAAAGTACAGTTGTATATTTTTGATTAATGCCCAATGTTATGAAGACACACAATCCCCATCATATAGTGGAACAGTATTGTGTTTTCCTTTGTATTGAATGTATTTACTATTTGGCAGCTCTTGTTCTTTAACCAACGCAGGACCAATTACTGACCTACATCTACCCAGACAAACTAAATTATCAGTTGTATCCAATGCTTGAATAGAACTAGGTGAATTTCATAATTAAATTTAATCATAATATAAATAAATGTAATCAGAAATCAGTTGCCTTCACAATGAAATGTTATCATAATGCATACATACATGCACACTCCTTCATCTGTTCCATTCAGACAACTACTGCAATGTTCTCTGAAGGTCTTAGACAAATTCCTCCGACTGAGGACCCGTGGTTTGCTCTGGGGCCCCAAAACCCAATCACCCTTATTGTTGAGAATGCACATCAAGAAAAGATATCCGATCAAAGGGTAATTTTTCGAAGCTGAAGTCTTTATTCACTGTGTCTACCCACAGAAGTTGAGGTAAGTGACATTCAGAAAGGAACAGGCTATTCAGGCCCTTAAGCCTGTTCAATATTCGATCAGATCATTGTTCATCTGCACTTCAACTCCATTTACCCATGTTGATCCATTTCCCTAGATACCCTTACCTAGCAAAACTATGATCTCAAAGTTCCAATGACCCAGCATTCAGAGGCAGTTTTTTGAGGGAGCAAGTTCGAGATTTCCACTAATCTTTGTGAAAAATACCCTTCCAGAGTTCACTCTTAAATAGCCTAGCTCTAATTTTAGAATGTGCCCCCCATTTTGTTTGATACCCTCCAGAAGTCATGGTGTCCAAATCTGAACACAGTACTCCAGATAGGGTCTGACCAAGGCTCAGTACAATTGATGCATAACTTCCTCATCTTTGTATTTCCAGTCTAAGATGAGATAAAGGTCAGCATTCCATTAGCCTTTGAGATTAAATTTTTTACCAAGGCACTAGCTTTTGTGTATATGAAACCTAAGTCCCTTCGCCTCCCCGAAGTTCCTAGTCTCTTCCCATAAAAAAACTAATCTGTTTTGTATTTCTTGGATCCAAAGTGAACAACATCACACTTCCCACAATGAGCTCCATCTGCCAATTTTCCCCCTACTCGTTTGATATATTTATGTCCCTTTGTTACATCTGTGTTACCCTGCCTCCTAAATTAATGCCATCTGCAAGCTTGATGTCTAACCCTATATTTCGTCATCCAAGTCACCGATATATGGTGAAAGGCTGAGGCCCAGTACAGATCCTTGGGGACCACCGCTTGTCACATCCTGCCAGAGAATATTCTATTATCCCTACTTTGTCTCCTACCTTCCAACCAACTTTCAACCCACATCATAAGGTTATCTCCAACTTAATGCTCTATTTTTTGTTAAAAACCTCCTGTGCAGAACCTCAAATGTGTTCTAAAAATTCATACAGATAACATTTTATATATACACAAGACATGCCCGTATCCATGCATTTTGTGACCTCCTCAGAAACAGAATCAAATAGGTTAGTTAGACAAATTCATGCTGATCAGCTCATACTTGTTCAATGGCTCACTCAATCACTCTGCTTCTGACAATTCAAGTAACGTCCCCACTGATATTAAACTCTCAGATTTGTCGATTCCTGATTTCTCCCTCTAGCCTCTCTTAAATAATTGAGCAATATTTGCAATTTTTCAATCCGAAAGGACCAGTTCTTGAATTTAGAGCGCTTTGAAAAATTGTGACAAACTCACCTGCAATTTCCTCACCTAGTTCGTCAAAGTTACACATGATAGAGTAACGGAGACAGAACTGATCATCAACAACTGCAAAGATCTCCTAACAATGTGTGTAGATCTCGAGATCTGGTGTGGACATGGAGTAAAACCACCTTTGATTCAATCAGAATATTGTTTGAGCAGAAAACACTGCTACTGTACTTAAGTTAGATCAATGCAAAAACAGAGACTGATTGGATGCTGATGAAGCACAAGAATATGGCTACTGCTAGAACTGGTGACCAGTTCAGAAAAACGAGAAGAGAAAAGGAAAAGTAACTGCAAGTCACTGTTGGTGACAGGAGCAAAATAATACAGCCAAGTTATTAGGAGGGAAACAGTCACTGTAGATTTCTCTTGCTCAATCATTAGCCTATCCTAATTTACATGGAGGATAAACAAATGAGGTGGCTACAACAGAATAGCAATAGTATCTCAACACTACATAGCCCTGAGAGTAAGAAGTTGGTTCCCATCACAATTAGGACCAAGGAAGCATTGGGAAAAAGGGAAAAGGTGGTAACTAAAATGTGCTGCCACCTGCAGACTACATGGGAACAATTATTGTCCATTGGCTTCCTTGGATTCTCAAAATCAGGTAATAAATATAAACACCCAGGTATTTTGTCCATTTCAATAGTTATTGGCTGCTGATAATTCAGTGATCTACACTGACTTTTGTGGCCACAAATGCATTCATTTTAAAATCCTCATGTTCAAATTCCGACATGGATCTTCCCCACCCTATCTCTACCCTCCTTCAATTCCATAACCCTCCAAAAATTCTCGATTATTCCAACCCTGACCTCTTGTGCACTGGAGTTCTTCCGCCGCCCATCACCCCGGCCACACTTTCTCCCACTGGTGACCATGCCTTCAGCCATCTAGGCCCCAAGCTCTAGAATTCCCTCCCTAAACCTCTCCACCTCGTTCCCCTCCTTTAAGACACTCCTTAAAATCTCTCTTTGAGCAGGCATTTGATCACCTGTCCGAATGTCCTCTTCTGAGAAGTACCTTGGGACATTTTACAATGTTAAAGATGTTACATAAATGCAAATTGCTGTAGACTTTCATCACTATCGCCAGGGTATTTCGTATCCCCTTGGTGGGCACAGAGGAAAATCTGGTGGCGACCACAATCTCTTGCTGGAATCAGAACCCATCTGATTTTCCTCCCATTTAGAAGGAAATATATTCCCATTAGTCAGATCCGCTTGAAGCTTCCAAAAGCCAAACTGATAAAATTGTTAGAGCAATTATTATGCTGCAGTTAATGTGCCAGTAACGCATGTGTGAGAGTAGTAGCTGTATTCTGGATTTACACTGCTTGGCTCCAGCAGGCCTGAATCTTCAACAATCCTGCTTTTGAGATCACCCTATGTTCAGAATCCAAACACAGACTTTCCCAGGGAAGGGGGGGGGGGGGGGAAAAACACTGCTCTCTAGGCCTCTCTGAAGAGTAAACACCCCTCAGAATTTTAAAGTCCAGATTTGAAACCATAATATCCTCCTCATTGCTTACTACATTTCCAAGTGGCAAAACACTTCCAATCTTTTTGCCCTATATACACAAGTGCAGGGTCATTAATATATCTCAAAAAACACAAAAACTGTTTCACCAGCATTTCAAAAGAACTAGCATCAACCACAACCACAACCACTAACTAATTTAACTCAAGGACAAGACCAGTCACTTCCCCCAGTCCTATAGACAACTTTCCGTTCCGCCACCCCCAGCCTCTTAACAATCCCCGATTTCCTTTGTTCCACCAATCAGAGCTATATCTTCAGCTGTGTATGATATAAATCCTGGAATTCTCTCCCCTAGCCTCTCTGCCTCCTTTAAGAGGCATCTTAAAACCCACCTTTTTGACCAAGCTTTGATCATCGGTCTCAATACCCATGTGGCTCAGTGTCACATTTTGTCCGATAGTAAAACGTTCCAAGGCGCACTATGTTAAAGGTGTGACCTAGCAACAACTTATAGTTATATAGCACCTTTAACATAATAAAACATCCCAAGGTGTTTTATAGCAGCATTATAAAACTAAGTATGACACGGAGCAAATAAAAAGGTATGAGGTCAGATGCTCAACATCTTGGTCGAAAAGGTAGTTCTAAGGAGTGTCTTAAAGGGGGAAAGTGACGTGAAGTGGTATAGGGAGGGCATTCCAAAGCTTGGCCTAGGCAACTGAAGGCGTGGCCCCCAATGGTGAAGCAATTAAAATCAGGGATGCACAAGAGGCCAGACTTAGAGGAGCACCGATATCCCGTGGGGGTTTGGGACTGGAGAAGATTACAGAGAAAGGGAGGGGGCGAGGCGTTGGAAGGATGAGAATTTTAAAATCAAGATGTTGCTTGACCAGGAGCCAACGTAGACCAGAGAACACAGGGATGATAGGGGAACAGGACATGGTGCAAGTTAAGGCATGGGCAGCAGAGTTTCGGATGACCTCAAGATTATAGAAACATAGAAAAATAGGAGCAGCAGTAGGCCATTCGGCCCTTCAAGCCTACATTGCCACTCAATGCGATCATGACTGATCATCTAAACTCAGTACCCTGTTCCCACTTTCTCCCAGTATCCCTTGATCCCTTTAGTCCCAAGAACTATACCTAACTCTTTCTTGAATATATTTAATGATTTGGCCTCAACTGCTTTCTGTGGTAGAGAATTCCACAGGTTCACCACTCCCTGGGTGAAGAAATTCCTCCTCATCTCAGTCCTAAATACCCCTTATCCATAGACTGTGACCCCTAGTACTGGACTCCCCCGCCATTGGGAACATCCTTCCTGCATCTAGTCTGTCCAGTCCTATTAGAATTTTGTAGGTTTCTATGAGATCCCCTCGCATTCTTCCAAACTCTAGCAAATACAAGCCTAATAGACCCAATCTCTCTTCATACACCAGTCCTGCCATTCCAGGAATCAGTCTGGTGAACCTTCACTGCACTCCCTCCACAGCAAGAACATCCTTCCTCAGATAAGGAGGCCAAAACTGCACACACTACTCCAGATGCGTTCTCACATCTTGTACAATTGCAGCAAGACATCCTTGCTCCTGTAGAATGTGGGAAACCAGCCAGGAATACATTGGAATATAGTCAAGTCTAAAGGTAACAAAGACAGGAATGAGGGTTTCAACAGCTATTGAGCTGAGACGGGGCGAAGTTACGGAAGTGAAGTCTTAGTGACAGCATAAATGAGGTCGGAAACTCGTCTCAGGGTTAAATTTTACACCAGGTTGCGAATTTACTGACTTAATCTCAGACCTTTGCTAGAGAGAGAGAGATGAAGCTGGTAGCTAAGGAACGGAGTTTGGAGCAGGAACCAAAAACAATGGTTTCAGTCTTCCCAGTATTTAATTGGAGGAAATGTCTGCTCATTCAGTACTAGACATAGGTGCAAGTAATTATTGCAAATAGCAAATTTTCACTTTAATAAAACAAACATCTAGTAAAGACTGTACTTAATGCCATGAGGTTTAAGGTGGGTGTTTGTTTCAAGCACAAGTTATTAAAGCACACTTATCCCACTTACTTGTTTAACTGGTATCTCTGGTAACCTACTCCTGGACAGGGAGGGAAAACTGTCACGTTTCTAACCAGCGTGAGGACAAAGGGAGAAGGAAACATGTTCTGGGCTAGTCGTGGGAGGCTGGTAAGGTAGAAAGGGAAGGAGCTAGTCTCCATGTTTAAAGATACATGAAATCAGATTCAGGAAGAAAAATCTAGCCATGAAAAATCAGCCCAATAACAGGAACAGTGTGCCATACTCTGGTTTTCTGAAATGTTGAAGTTAAAATCCAAAATTACTGACACTGGAATTGATATTTCACCCTCATTTACCAGTGTCAAATTGTAGCTGCAGTAGAACAAAGAGCAGCAATGGAAGCACCAACATCTCCAAGTCTCCACCATCCCGACTTGAATACAAATCGCTGTTCTTTTGTCACTGGCTCAATATCTTGGAACACCATCACAGGAGCACCACACAGATTTCAGTGGTTCAAGAAGGCGACCCACCACCTTCTCAGGCCAACTAGGGATGAGCAATAAATGAGGCCTGGCTAGTAACACCTAGAGTCGGAGAACAAAAATAATAAAGCTCCAATTTGCTTTGTAGGAAAATAAATATGGTAAAACTGAAACCAAACAAGATGTTCTGAAGTAGAATTCCCATTCAAATACATGGAGTAGAAGGGGCCTTGTGAGATACTTCAGTGTTGTAATGGAGCAACAGATTTTCCATGATAATGAAGTACACACTTAGAAGTCAAAGAAGGCAGATTGCTGGGAAACAAAGTGTGACTTTGATTTTGTAATTCACTGAAGTATAAGTATACTAAATTAGGTTTTGGCTTCAATCATGAACACTGCAAGAATGGGCATGACAGCAAAATATCAACCGGGTATCGTTTTAATGTGTTGGAGGATGCCCTATTCAAGCACAAAATCTGTACTTATTGAGTTGAGCTGGTTGTTCTAGAAATAAGGGAATTTAAATAGATAAATTTAAACTTGGTACACACGTTGGGTAATTGCGGGCACACTCCCCAGGATTTTCTATCCATTAACGGATGGAGAATCATGGAGAATGCCAACACTTTCCTAACAAGTCTTCCCAGAAGCTGTGGCTACACTCTGAGCAGGAATTACTAAAATTCACCCCAAAGCTAATCCTCATCCAACAGGATTTGAACAATTTAATAATCTATACTGAATTATTCACCCTGTTGGTAAGTATTAGAATGTAGCCACTGTTTATGGACTCGTTTGGTATAACATGACTTGCCATTTCTTCACCTTCTCCCAAAGTCAACGATGATAACCTCCATCACTGCTCGACAGTTTAATACTTACCACACAGCAATTCTTTCATCCCTTTCACAGAACACACAAATACAGTTGGCTTGTTGAGGAGACGTGCTTGGAAAATTCTGCTTCCATTGCTATGAATTCGACTGTTGCAAAAATGCATAGGATCCTTATAGAACTCTAATGATTTATCACCCATTAAAGCATATCCTGAACTTCCCGGAATCCGGATCTGGGACATTGTGCTGGTTGTTGTGCAATAATCTTCCTAAAAATATGAAAAAAGTATTATTCTAAATCATTATTTGACAAAATTATACAAACTTATCTTAATTGATGGTTTGCTTTAACTTAAGTTCTCCTTTTATAATTTTCCCATACTCTCAAAACTAAAGGTATAGTTAATGAGTAAATGCCAACATAAAAATTATAGAAAGCTTTTCACAAACGATCATCTGAGAGCTTTACAAGGGGTGAAAGCAATAAGTAGGCACCAAGGAGGAAGTTAGAAATTTGGAAGAGAGGGAAATTAAAGACACAAGAAAAAATTATGAACTTCCATCTATATAGCATCTTTCACAACTTCAAGTGTCCCAAGACATTTTACAGTCAGTTAATTGCAACTGAATTGTAGTCACACTTATAATGTAGGAAATAAATGAGCAAATTGTTGGAGCTGCATGTTGACAAGTCCCCAGGGTCCTGGTGGACTGCATCCTAGGGTCTTAAAAGTGGCTAGTGAGATAGTTAATGCATTGGTTTTAATTTTCCAAAATTCCAGAGATTCGGGGAAGGTTTCATTAGATTGGAAAACCGCCAAGGCAACTCCTGTATTCAAAAAGGGAAACAGAAAGCAGTAAGCTACAGGCCAGTTAGCTTAACATCTGTCATAGGGAAAATGTTAGAAGCTATTATTAAAGAAGTTATAGCAGGGCACTTAGGGGAACCAGTGAATGTACTGTACTTAGATCTCCAAAAGGCATTTGATAAAGTGTCCATCAAAGGTTATTGCGGAAACTAAAAGCTCATGGTGTAGGGGGCAACATATTGGTATGGATAGAAGATTGTCTAACAGGAAACAGAGAGTAGGCATAAATGGGTCATTTTCTGGTTGGCAAGACGTAACGAGTGGGGTGCCACAGGGATCAGTGCTGGGGCCTCAACTTTTTACAATTTATATAAAATGACTTGGATGAAGAGATCGAAGGTATAGTTGCTAAATTTGCTGATGACACAAAGATAGATAGGAAAATAAGTTGTGAAGAGGATACAAGGAGGCTAAAGGGACATAGATAGGTTAAGTGAGTGGGCAAAAATCTGGCAAATGGAGTATGTGAGAAAACATGAAATTGTCCATTTTGGCAGGAAGAATAAAAAAAGCATATTAGCTAAATGGTGAGAAATTGCAGAGCTCTGAGATGCAGAGGGATCTGGGTGTCCTAGTGTATGAATCACAAAAGGTTCGTATGCAGGTACAGCAAGTAACTAGGAAAGCTAATAGAATGTTATTGTTTATTGCGAGGGGAATTGAATACAAAAGTAGGGAGGTTATGCTTCAGTTATACAAGGCATTGGTTAGGCCACATCTGGAATACTGTGTACAGTATTGGTTTCCTTATTTAAAGGAAAGATGTAACTGCATTGGAAGCAGTTCAAAGAAGGTTTACTAGACTAATATCTGGAATGAGCAGATTCTTTTATGAAGAAAGGTTGGACAGGCTAGGCTTGTATCCGCTGGAGTTTAGACGAGCAAGAGGTGACTTGATTGAAATATACAAGATTCTGAGGGGTCTTGACAGAACCGATGTGGAAAGGATGTTCCCCCTTCTGGGAGAATCTAGAACTACGGGTCACTATTTATAAATAAAGGGTCACCCATTTACGACAGATGAGAAGAAATTTTTTCTCTCAGAGGGTTGAATGTCTTTAGAACTCTCTTCCTCAAAAGGTGGCGGAAGCAGAGTCTTTGAATATTTTTAAGGCAGAGGTAGATAGATTCTTGCTAAGCAAAGGGGTGAAAGGTTATTAGGGGTAGGTGGGAATGTAGAGTCAAGGTTACAATCAGATCAACCATGATCTTTTTGAATGGCAGAGAAGGCTCGAGGGGCCTACTCCTGCTCCTAATTCGTATGTTCATATGTAACATGGCAGCCAATTTACACACAAAGTTCCCACAAACAGTAATGCAATAAGTGACCAGATCATCTATTTTAGGTGCTGATTGACAGAATAATGTTAGCCAGCACATCGGAAGAGCTCCTCTGTTCTTCTTTCACTGAGGGCAGATGTTGAAACATTAAGTCAAGATCTCCAACAACAACTTATATTTATATAGCACCCAGAACATAAAATATTTTAAGGCACTTCACAGGGGCATTATAAGACAAAATATGACTGAGCCACATTGAGATATATTAGGTAAGATGACCAAAAGCTTGGTCAAAGAGGTAGATTTTAAGGAGTGTCTTAAAGGAAGAAAGTGAGGAGAAGCAGAGGTGTAGGGAGGGTATTCCAGAGCTTGGGGCCTCATCCAAAAGACAGTACCTCCAACAGTGCAGCACTCCTTCAGTGTTGTACACAAGTTCCAGCTTAAATTATTTGCTCAAATCTTCGCAGTGAAGCCTGAATCTACAAAGTCCTGACTCAAAGAGAAGGAGCCAAGGTTGACTCCTTGAAGGGATGGACTTTAAAAAGCTGGACGAGAAGTGGGGTGAAGGACAATTCCAGTACTGTTGCGGGTGTGAATGAGGATTTCAGCAGCACAGGTGATGGAACAGCACTATAGCATGAAGGCAGCAGTAATTGTACTGGTGGAGGGAGAGTTGGGCAGCATCGGCACACATATGGAAGCTAATTCTATGCTTGCACAGAGTGTGTACGTGCTACTTAGGAGCAGACTAAGCATAATGAGAATACATGCACGCACACACACACAAATATCACCTAATGTTGGCAAAACTAGGAGAGCATCCTGCAGAGTCACTAAACTCGGGCAGAGGGTATACTATGGACCTGACTAGATGCAAGTTTGGCAAAGAACCTGGATTACACTGATGTAGCTCCACCTGAACACAAGCTGGCATTAAGTGATGTTCCATTTGGGTAGCACAGTCTCATGAACCCTCCCAAAAGCCACACTGGAACTTGGTTTGTTAAACACTATGTCACCATTAAGAGGCTTCTGAAACAAAAACCTTGCAGACATACACATATCAAGATGTAGTGTCACACCCACTCTATTGTGCAAAACAAGGTGAAATGTAATCACTGCACTTGAACAAAAGGAATGTATGTGTGGGAGTGGCACAGTGGCTAGCACCGCAGCCTCACAGCTCCAGGGACCCGGGTTCGATTCTGGGTACTGCATGTGTGGAGTTTGCAAGTTCTCCCTGTGACCGCATGGGTTTTCTGGGTGCTCCGGTTTCCTCCCACAGCCAAAGACTTGCAGGTTGATAGGTAAATTGGCCATTGTAAATTTCCCCTAGTCTAGGTAGGTGGTAGGGAATTTGGGATTACTGTAGGGTTAGTATAATGGATGGTTGTTGGTCGGCACAGACTCAGTGGGCCGAAGGGCCTGTTTCAGTGCTGTATCTCTAAATATAAAAAAAATTAAAAAATTACAATGCACACACAAAAACAAAGCTTCCTCAACTTGCA
The DNA here is from genome assembly GCF_036365525.1 of Heterodontus francisci. Classification (NCBI taxonomy): domain Eukaryota; kingdom Metazoa; phylum Chordata; class Chondrichthyes; order Heterodontiformes; family Heterodontidae; genus Heterodontus; species Heterodontus francisci. The sequence goes on from NC_090374.1 coordinate 152,809,425, forward strand.
AGCACTTGACATTAACAGAAGCATCGGAATAGTTAACTTGGACTCCACATCTTAATTTAAGAAATGATCACAATAAAAAAGTGTAACCACAAACACAACTTGTGCCAGCTTCCCAAATGTTTCAGTAATGACAGTGTCCAAAAGGTAGAAGGTGTGGCAAGGACTATTGTCCATGAAAGTGGTGGAACTATGAAAGTACAACAGTCTCTGCCTGATTCTGCCCATCGTTAAAACTCAAGAATTATATTGAATGAGTACACTGAATGGCATCAGCTGCAGGCAGCTCAGCCTAAACCAAAACATGAATGGCCAAAAAAAAGTATCATACAACTGAAATCTGATAGGAAACATATTCAACACAAATAAGAATTACTACTATTACTTCATAATCCATTGGCTGTGGAACACTACAGGATGCCCTGAGATTGTGAAAGGTGATATATAAACAGAAGTTCTTTCCTTCTTTATGACCACTTTTTCTTTATTTCCTGAACATCTTAATGCAATTTTTTCTGAAGCAGAATAAAGGATGTTTCAGAAAAATTAAGTAGTTTTGAACATAGTGGAGGCAAATAGAGCAGCCAATCTGCACACAGCAAGGTCCCACAAATGGCAATTAAATAGCTAGGCTGTTTTGGTGGCAATGATTGAGGGACAAATGTTGGTCAGGCTAGAAAAACACCCCTGGTCTTTTCTGAGTAAAGCCACGGGAGATTTTGTTTTTGAATATATAGATGGGGTTTCAATTTAATGTCTACTTGAGAAGAAAGCATTTCTGACAATGTAGCACTCCCTCAGTACTGCACTCCCTCAAACATGGACAAAAGAGCTGAACTCGAGAAGTGAGGTGAGAGTGACTGCCCTTGACATCAAGGCAGCATTTGACTGAGTATGGCATCAAGGAGCCCTAGCAAAACTGAAGTCAATGGGAATCAGGGGGAAAACCCTCCGCTGGCTGGAGTCATACCTAGCGCAAAGGAAGATGGTTGTGGTTGTTGGAGGTCAATCATCTGAGCTCCAGGACATCACTGCAGGAGTTCCTCAGGGTAGTGTCCTAGGCCCAACCATCTTCAGCGGTTTCATCAATGACCTTCCTTCAATCATAAGACCAGAAGTGGGGATGTTCGCAGATGATTCAGCACCATTCGTGACTCCTCAGATACTGAAGCAGTCCATTTAGAAATGCAGCAAGGCCTGGACAATATCCAGGCTTGGGCTGATAAGTGGCAAGCAACATTCGTGCCACACAAGTGCCAGGCAATGACCATCTCCAACAAGAGAGAATCTAACCATCTCCCCTTGACATTCAACAGCATTACCATCGCTGAATCCCCCACTATCAACATCCTAGGGGCTACCACTGACCAGAAATTGAACTGGAGTAGCCATATAAATACCGTGGCTACAAGAGCAGGTCAGAGGCTAGGAATTCTGAAACGAGTAATTCACCTCCTGACTCCCCAAAGCCTGTCAGGAGTGTGATGGAATACTCTCCACTTGCCTGGATGGGTGCAGCTCCAACAACACTCAAGAAGCTCGACACCATCCAGGACAAAGCAGCCCGCTTGATTGGCACCCCATCTACAAACATTCACTCCCTCCACCACCGACACACAGTGACAGCAGTGTACACCATCTACAAGATGCGCTGCAGCAATGCACCAAGGCTCCTTCGACAGCACCTTCCAAACCCGCCACCTCTACCACCTAGGAGGACAAGGGCAGCAAATACATGGGAATACCACCACCTGCAAGTTCCCCTCCAAGTCACACACCATCCCGACTTGGAACTATATCGCCGTTCCTTCACTGTCGCTGGGTCAAAATCCTGGAACTCCCTTCCTAACAGAACTGTGGGTGTACCTACCCCAAATGGACTGCAGCGGTTCAAGAAGGCAGCTCACCACCACCTTCTCAAGGGCAATTAGGGATGAGCAATAAATGCTGGCCTAGCCAGCATCGCCCATATCCCATGAATGAATAAATAAAAGCTATCAGCCTCGATTGTGTGCTCTAGTTGCCGGACATAATCTTTTGACTCAGAGGCAAGAATGCAACACAACTACCTTACTCTGACACTGTTGTTTCATAGATGACTAGGAAGTTTTGAGTTATTATTTAACCACATATCAAAATAACAGTACAATTTCACCATAACACAGTAAGTATTACAAATACATAGTTAAGTCCGTGTGTAAATAACTAAACAGGTAAATATTTCACGGGCATCCTCTTGCCAGAAGTCAGCTCACGTACAGCTTTCTGACCATTCAATCCGTGGTCAGAAAATCATGCACAGCATTCCCTCGAAGTTCTGATAAATGCTCCATGCGGAACACAATTGTCAGAACATTAATCATTAAATTGTAACTTGTCCCTTTGCAGAAGCCGAGTTAACCTTATGGGCATATAACCGAAAGATTAGACACCAATTCGAAGCTGCCCAGATGATGCAGGATCTGATGCGTATTTTCAGCTGTTTTTTAAAAAATCTGCAAAAAGTATGTGCAGCGACTTAAATAATTCTCGCTAAAAGAGGCAACGCAGTTCAGGTTAAAGAATCCCAGCAGAGAAACAGATTCCGAGCATTGGAGAGGGAAGATGGAGGAGGACAGGGACACAAAGCCGACCCAAGAGGCCCGAGGGTGAGGCAGAGATGCTGCTTGAGCATCCGGAGACCCCAGCCCCGCCCCATGCCAACCCTCACCCGTCTGCTGCGGTCGCGCGTCCAGTGAAGGGCCCAGCTCGCTGCTGCTGCTCCTCCTCCTCCCCTCACGGAGCAGTGAATAGCCGGCACTCGCTCTCCTCCTGCTCCCCTCACGATACACTCAATCCCCGGTCACCGCTCCGCCTCCGAGAGCACCTGGGCAGGTGGCATCCCCACCAGCCTCTCATTGGTGAGTCAGGATGATTGATGGAAGAGCTGCCCAATCAACCAGGAGCACGGGGCCTGCCCCTTTACTGTCACCCCGCCCTGACAGCAACTATTGTAGTCTGGCACTTCAGTGCAGTACTGAGGAAGTGGAATGAAATATTAAACCAATGCCCTGTTTTCCCTCTCAGGTGGGCATAAAAGATCCCACGGCACTGTTTAAAGAAGAGCAGAGGTGTCCCCCATGTCCTGGCCAATATGTGGAATGGTTACAGCACAGAAGGAGGCCATTCGGCCCATTATGTGCTGTACTGGCTGTCTGCAAGAGCGACACTATTTATCCTTCAACCAACACCTAAAACAGATTATCTGATTATTTATTTCAATGCCATTGGTGAGAGTTTGCTGTGGATGTTTCCTACATTACAACAGTAAGCACACTTCAAAAAAGTACTTAATTGGCTGTAAAGCTGTTTGGGATGTCATGATACCATGAAAGCACAATATAACGACAAGTTCTTCTTTCTTGAGGTGAGTGTGGGTGTATATGCCAATTTAATGCCAGAGGAAACTAAAATTAAGGGTGATCTTGCTCAACAACTGCAGTGTTGAATGCAAAGGTTATTTCAAACTCAACACTACAGCTGAAATGTAAATACGCCATAATTTTTGGAATTTTCTCCTTGCCTCAAACAAAGACACCCACATTCACGTCAGGACTTTAATTTTAGTGCCTCCCAACGACATTTTTGCTACAGGATGGCTCAACATTTTCCAGGATAAATAAATCAAAATAAATCAGCCATGACCATTGCATTAGATTGGGGAGGCAGTGGTGTAGTGGTAATGTCACTGGACTAGTAATCCAGAGCCCAAGCTAATGCCCAGGGGACACCACGGCAGATGATGAAATTTGACTTAAATTAATAAATCTGGAATTAAAATCTAGTCTAATGATGACCATGAAACCATTGTCAATTGTTGTAAAAACCCATCTGGTTCTCTAACGTCCTTTAGGGAAGGAAATCTGCTGTCCTTACCTGGTCCGGCCTACATGTGACTTCAGAACCACAGCAATGTGGTTGACTCTTAAATGGCTTCAGTTCAAGGGCATAAAATGCTGTCCCCAGTGATGCCCACATTCCACAAACAAACAAAAAAATTATTTTAAGTGCAATTTTATCATTTTTTATAAGGGAAAATTATTGCCTGAGTTTAAGGTCAAGCTCAGTTCCTGGAATGACTCCATCTGAATACTGAGAATTTGGTCTCATTAAGTGTATGTGGTTTAGGAATTGCTAGATGAAAAAGACCAAGGTCCATCTAGTTCACCATCTACCATCTTGATACAACAAAAAACATGCTAGAAATACACAGCAGGTCAGGCAGCATCTGTGGCGAGAGAAACAGAGTTAATGTTTCAGGTCAATTACCTTTCATCAGAATTGTTAAAAGAGATGTAACAGGTTTTAAACAAGTACAGAGGCAGGGAAATGGAGGGGGACAATAAAAGGGAAGGTATATAATAAGGTGGAAAGCAGGAGAAATTAAATAATCCATTGAATGTGGAGTTTGGTGGGGTGGAAGATGAGAACAAGGGGAAGAGAGGGGAAGGGGTGAGAGCAGAAGTGTGGGAAATGGAAGGAGCCAGACGAGAGCTCTGTCAACCATGGTGGAGGAGAAAGAAAGATATATTGGAAGCACTGGTATGGAAGGCGGCACTGTCAGAACAGATGTGACAGAGACAGAGAAACTGGGAGAATGGAATAGAATCCTTACAGGAAACAGGGTGGGAGGGAGTGTAGTCACAATAGCTTTGGGAGTCAGTGGGCTTATAGTGTATATTGGTCAATAGCCTATCCCTAAAAGTGGTGTTATGACCAGGTAAGAAAGAGGTCTACGGTTCCCTCTCAGCCTTCACCTAGTCTTACAGTAACAGGGTTTAATTTTAAACACACCATATTTTAAGCTCCCCCTTAGTGAATCCTTGTTCACTGCTTTCCAATTATAAGGAAAAGAAACCAGCCAAACAGGTTTTCTTAGGTTTAAAGAAGAAAGGTTGAACTTTATTAATCTTAAACCCTAATTCGGTTAATGCCTATGGATACGTGACACGTCCATGCCAGCATGCATACACGATACACACATGCAGATAGAGACAGAAAAGAGCTGAAGAAATAAAGTGGAAAAGTTTGAGGCACTATCTGAAGATGGTTTTGGTTACTGTTCTTCGAGCTCGCTGTGGAGTCCTTGATTGTAGGTAGGTCTTGCTTTTCGTTGGAGCCCAGTATTCGTCTTAAACCTTGTTCGATGTAGGAGACTTTTCTCTCATGAGGTTTATCTGTATTAAGTGGGTCCAGGGGCTTGTGAGAGAGATGGGAGCAGACAGAAGAGGTCTTCTCAGTCCAGGAGTAAACAGTCTCTCTCTCTCAAGCTGTTTGGACAATTCAAAAAACTCAGGTTGCCCAGCAGGTTAGTCATGTGACTAGCTAGTTTGACCACATCTGTTTGTGGATTCGGCCATTGTAGCAGTCATCTGGAATGTGAGCTTCCTCACCTTGAACGTCTGGTGATCAAAGTCCGTTGTGGGTTGAATCTGTCAGGGAATGGTCCTTTGCCTCCACAAGCACTCTCTGATAGTATGTAAAAGTTTTTTTCCAGCCACGGCTGATCTGTTTAACAAGTCATTTCCTCACTCCAGCAACAGTTTAAAATCAATGTTCATATGACAAAATTAATATCCCTCATTCTTGGCAGGTGGGGGTCTGCATGACAGTGGAGACAGAGAAGTCGAGGAAAGGAAGAGTCAGGGATTGGCCATGTGGAGATGAGGGAAGGATGGAAATTAATGGGCAACCCCTCATTCTGAAACTATGCCACCTAGGTGTAGATTCCCCCATGCAGACTTAGAAGCAAACTTTCCAGTTCCGGGCAAGAGCAAGAAATGACACTGATACAGTCATCAATGTACCAAAAACAGAGGTGAGGGAGGAGGTCTGATTAGGACTGGACAAAGAAAGTTCTATATATCCCATGAAAAGGCAGGCATAGCTAGATTTATTTGTGTTTCCATAGCAACACTTTTATTTGGAGGAAGTGAGCAAAGTCAAAGAAGAAGTTGTTCAATGTAAGAACAAGTTCAGCCAGGTGCAGAAGGGTGGTGGTGTCTGTGACTGTTTGAGCCTTCATTCAGGTAAGAAATGAAGAGCCCTCTGACTGTCCTGGTAGGAATGAACATCCAGGAAACTAGAAACTGTTAAAGTGGTGGAGTGCATTGAAGGATTCAGGGATATAGATGGCAAGAGACTGGACAAGGGGAGAAAGAGTTGAGTTGAGATAGGAAGAAATCAGTTTCATGGGGCAAGAACAAGCTGAAATGATGGGGCAGTCCTGTTTGTGATTCTTGGGAAGAATATAGAAGCGAGCTGTGTGGGGTTGGGGGAATATGAGGTTGGAGGCTATGGAGGGAAGATCTCCAGAGGGGAGGTCAGTGACAGTCTTGGAAACACTGGTTTGATGTTCAGTCATGGGGTCATGGTCCGGGGGATGTTCTCTATCCCACTCCACTTGATCTCTCTGTCCTCAGCGCCTTCTCTTTTCCAATGAAGCTCAAATTAAGCTTGAGGAACAGCACCTCATCTTTTGATTAAGCAATTTACAGCCTTCTGGACTCAACACTGAGTTCAACAATTTTAGATCATAACCTCTGCTCCATTTTTTCAGATGGCAACTGTTGCTGATGATTCTGCTATTACCATTTACACTTCTCTCGACCCATCTTTTGTTTCTTTACTTGTCCCAATATCATCTCTTTTTGTCTTGCACCATCATTGCTTTTGTCATTTAGTTGCTCCTGCCTTCCACCATATAACAGGCCTTCCCTTTTGTCTTTGCCCCTTCTCCCTTTCCTTGCCTGTTAAGACCTGTTACAACTGGAGGATGGCAGACAGTGATGTTCCCCAAGGGTCAGTGCCAGGTCCACTGCTTTGGATATTGGAATACAGAGTAAAATGTCAAAATGTGTTAATGATACCAAACTTGGAAGTGTGGCAAACAGTGAGGATGAGACCAATCGACTGCAACAGGTCATAGATAGGCTAGCACAATGGGCAGAGTAATGGCAGATGGAATTCAATACAGAGAAATGGGAGGTGATGTATTTTGGCAGAAGGGATGGGGATAGGTAATGTATACTTCTAAATAATGTGCAGGGACAGCAGGATCTGGGGGTTCATGTGCATAGATCTTTGAAGGTGGCATGACATTTTGAGAGTAGTTAGCAAAGCATATGGGATCTGGGGCGTCATAAATGGAGATATTGAGTACAAAAGCAACGAGGTTATGCTGAACCTTTATGAAGCTCTGGTTAGGCCACAAGTAGAATATTGCATCCAGTTCTGGTCACCACACTTCAGGAAGGATGTGAGGGTCCTTGAGAAGGTGCAGGGGAGATTTACCAGAATGGTTCCTGGGATGAGGGAATTTAGCTACAAGGTTAGGTTGGAGAAGCTGGGGTTGTTCTCCTTGGAGCAAAGGAGGTTGAGGGGAGATATGATAGCAGTTTACAAGGTTATGGCAGATTTAGAAAAGGTAGACAAAGAAAAGCTGTTCCCATTTGCTGATGGTACAAGGACTAGGGGACACAGATTTAAGGTTTTGGGCAAGAGAGGCTCGGGGGATATGAGGAAGAACTTCTTTTATGCAGTAAGTGGTAATGACCTGGAATTAGCTGCCTATGAGGGTGGTGGAAACAGAAATGATTTCAATGATTTCAAAAGGAAATTGGATAGGCAATTGAGGGAAATAAACTTACAGGGTTACGGGGGTAAAGCGGGGGGAATAGGGCTGACTGGATTACTGTAAAGAGAGCTGGCATGGACTCGATGGGCTGAATGACTCCCTTCTGTGCCGTAATGACTTTTCTGTGTTCTGACGAAAGGCCATCAACCTGAAGTATTAACTCTGTTTTTCTCTCCAGATTCTGTCAGTCCTGCTGAGTATTTGCAGCATTTTGTTTTTATTTCAGATGTCCAGCATCTGCAGTATTTTGCTTTTTTTACAACAATAATGGGGTTGTTAACTAATCCTAACATCCAATCTCTATTAGTCACAAGAGATCTAGACATGAGGCAAAATAAACTTCCATTGATGGAAAGCTTTGGAAACCATAGGGTCAAAGTCACCTATTCCTCTCACATATGTGACACTTACCATATGTCATGTCTCAAATTAACCATATACCGTATCCGAAAATAACATTTTCTGAAAGAATTCTAATTCAATTGCATTTGAATGAATCAACACTTTCTTCTTCCACCATCTCCTAAGGAGCATGTTCCATAGGTTGACCACTTGCTCACTAAAATAATGTTTTGGCAGATTATTTTTGAGTTTACCCTCCTTCAAACACAGCCCGCGGCCTCTGGTTCTACTGTACTGGCTAAGATAAAAAAGCTTGTCATGGTCTACATTATCTAGTCCTTTTGGAATCCTAAAATCACCAATCATGTTACATCACTGTGTTATTCAACCCATGAAGTTATGTATATTTTTTACAGAACTATTTTAGTTCCTTTAATGTATGTAACAATGAATTAGATGTTTACATCATTTTTATCCAGTAAAGCAAATCATACATTAAACAAATGTTTATACTTTAAAAACTATCCAATAAAAACAATCTTGCCACATGCATGCAACTGATAAATAACTTACATTTATATAACCTCATCACATCTTTGCAAAACATGTAAAGCTCTTCTAAATTATTGTACTCAACAAGGTCCCACAAACAACAATGGGACCAGTGATGATTTTTTAAATTGCTGATGTTGAACAGGACACCAGATTACTCTTCTTTAATCCTGTTGTGGGGAAGTTATTGGAATCGATAATTAAGGGCAAGGTGACGGAACGCTTAGAGAAATTTGAGCTGATTAGAGAGAGTAAACATGGAGTTTTTGAGGGTAGGTCATGTCTAACATACCTAGTTGAATTTTTTGAGGAAGTAACTAAAATAGTAGACATGGGAATGTCTATGGATGTAGTTTATGTGGACATCCAGAAGGCATTTGATAAGGTTCCACTGTTTGCTAAAATTAAAGCACATAGAATTGAAGGTAGATTGCTGCAACTGGAAGACAGTGGGGTTGGGGTGCAGGTGGTGGGAGAAGGCCATAACATGCATTGGTCTGACCCTATTTATGGACCAGGTATTCTTGGTCACACAAGATCCAACACTTAACATGCTGGACATCACAAAATAAAGTTGGCACATTAAGTTGATGCAAAGAAAATGAATCACGATTGCCAAAATTCAGTATTGCCCTACAGTATCTGGTCCAGAAGGTCTCACAGACACACTGAAAAATCAAGAAATGCTGGAACCACTCAGCAGGTCTGGCAGTATCTGTGGAAAGAGAAGCAGAGTTAACGTTTCGGGTCAGTGACACTTCTTCGGAACTGACCCGAAACGTTAACTCTGCTTCTCTTTCCACAGATGCTGCCAGACCTGCTGAGTGGTTCCAGCATTTCTTGTTTTCATTTCAGATTTCCAGCATCCGCAGTATTTTGCTTTTATCACACTGAAAAATCAATTGAGTTAAGTCCCTATGTTTCATATATGGGACACTTCTCTCTGCAGGGAACTATTGGGAATCCCTGATAGATGATGGAAACCTAGGGCTCAGAGCTTTTGCTTCCTGGTGTCCATAAATGGATATCATTGTTTGCTCTGCCAAGCAAGGCATGAGTCACTTGTTTTATGCAGCAATGCACTACAGATTGAATGATGTTACTGATATTCCCATTGGGCCTCTGCAAAGGCTCTAAAGCAAAGAAGTTGTAGGTGATTGTTACTATGACTGATCCTGGTAGTGCTGTGCACGCACTGGAGATGGGCTGCAAATCCTCCTGCAACAGGTTACACAGCTGACTGCCTGCCCCATGAATTGCAGCCACTGAAAATGTCTCTGTTCTGTGTGGTCGAGAAGGTTCCAATATATTTGAGTGGCCATGTAACAGAAGGGTACGTGCCCTCCTCCTATGATGATGCTTGACTTCCCTGGCATCCAAAAGTTCTTTCCTTTATCCTGTTGGAAGCTCTTGCCCGAAGTGCAGCCTGATCACAGCAGCTAAATGTACAAGGCACCTCAACTCAATGAAGAGAAAATGATTATTATTGTTGCCTGTTTTTTTAAGCTTTTCAGCTTTTGAAGTGCAGCATGAAGAGTATGAATGCCGACTCAAATGGGGACAGCCTGCAACCAGCAGAAATCGAGAAAAACCAGGGGCAGGGAAGAATAACAACATTTCACATCCCTTTGCATAAAAATAAAATTCCAATGCATATAAAATGCAAAGGGGCTTGACTGAAGACGCAAGTGATTTCTCTGTGTGGCTTCCCAGAAATAGGCGCACACAAGGTGCAGTGCAGAGTAAAATCAGCATTAATCAGCCTGCCGTGCTGGGACGGGTTTGTTTGCTTCATTTGGCTTTGATAGAGGCTGCTGGTGGCTGGGCTGAAATCAGAGTACAAGCGTTGCTGCTTGGGATCAGCCTACTACTGATGGATCAGGATTGGTTTGGTATTGCTGTTGGACTAGGAGCCTGGTAGAATTGTTGCTGAGATGGGCATACACGGCTGATGGTGCTGGGCTGGAAAAGGATGCTGGTGTATCTGGGTTGGGGTTAGCCTGCTGGTCTTGGCACTTGATTGTATTCAACTTGCTTGCGTTGCTAGGCCACAATCAGCCTAATACTGCTGTGTCTGGACAAGTCAGCTGGTTTTGCTACTGGTCACAATCAGCTTTAGGCGTTGCTTCTTCCCTAGGGCCCGAATGGTGTTGTAGCTGACCTTGGAGTAACCGCTATTGTGGGCTGTGCTCGACATGCTCTTGGCACTGATAGACTAGATCATCATTCTGGTAATCTGGCTCAGCCTGCTTTTGTTGCTGGGCTTGAATTGGCTTCTTGATATTGCTTGTGGGCCAGTATCTGCCTACTACTTGCTACAGAAACTAAACATTATGCCAATATGCGTGCTTCAAGCATCCTCAACATTAACCAGCCAGTGTTGCTGTTGCTAGTCTAACTTATGATGGGTTAAACTTGAAGGTATTTCTGTGCTGGGGTAAGATTTTTCTAAACTGCATGTAGCCTGTTGGTATGGATCAGCTTAACCTGGGCTGGAATAAGATTACATGTTTGGCTCGGCCTGGCTCAGCCTGTTGCTGTTGCAGGGTTGGGTCAGCCTAAAGCTGCGACTGAAGGTGAGAATTATATCTGCATCCAGCAAACCCTTAGCATTAATCAACCTACTGTCATGCAGGTCCCCACCTGCCAAGGATGAGGCATTATAACTTTGCCACATGGACATTAAATTTCAAATTGTTGCTGGGAAGAAGAGAAGGCCTGTTACAAGGACTGCCAGACTTTGGCTTGAAAAAATACATTTGCATATTAACAGACAGTGTTTGGAAAGGACAAAGGACCATTCCCTGACATACAATACACATAGCCAAGACATGGTCAGACCAGTTAGTCACATGACTAACCTGCTTAGCAACCTGGGGGTTTCTGAATTGTACAGTTTTGAACTGAGAACCTGCAGAAAAGCTGTTTGCTCCTGGATTGAAAAGACCTCTCCTGGCTGGCTCACCACAGCCTCTCCTGTCTGGTCCCATCTCTTTCTCACGGAACTCCAAAACCCACTGAAGACACATGAACCCCAAGAGAGAAAAGTCTCCTCCAGTGAACGAGGTTTAAGAAGAATACTGGGTTTCAACAAAAAGCTACAATCAAGGACTCTGCAGTGAGCTCGAAGAACCGTAACAACAACTCTTCAGATATTGCCTCAAACTTTGTTTTTCTTCTGCTCTTTTCTGTCTCTATTTTCATGTGTGTATCACGTATGCATGCTAGCGTGAGTACGTTGGGTATCCATAGGCATCAACTGAATTAGAGTTTAAGTTTAATAAATTTCAACTTTTCTTCTTTAAATCTGAGAAAGCCTGTTGTGCTGGTTTCTTTACCTTATAATTAGAAAGCGGTGAACAAGGATCCACCAAGGGGCAGCTAAAAACACGGTGTGTTTAAAATTAAACCCTGTTACAGTAAGACCAGGTGAAGGCTGAGAGGGAACCTTAGACCTCTTTCTCACCTGGTCGTAACACTACTTTTTCTGCTGTGCTGGCATCAGCTGCTCATCTAGCTTGGCTTGGATTAGTCTGCAGGTGTTGAGGATTTCAGGTTTTGCTAGATTTGACTCATCTTGCTGGGCAGGGACTGGCCTGATGTTGTTAGTGAGCCTGAGGATTATGAGCAACAATGCATTCAGCCAACCCTCAACATTAATTAGCCTGCTGGTGTTGCTGCTGGGCAGAATGCTCAGCATGCCTGCCTTGCTTGGAATAGGATCAGCCTTCTGGTGTTATTTGGTTCAGCCTAATGGTGTTGTCAGCAGAGCTGAAAGCAGCCTACTGATGTGGCTGAGTGTCAGCTGTGGCTCGAACTTAATACTCCCTCTTGCCTCTGAGTCAGAAGGTCAGGGTTCAAGTCCTACTCCAGTGTAGTACTGCACTGTTGGAAGTGCTGTCTTTCGGATAAGGCATTAAACCTGCTCTCCCAGGTGAGTGTAAAAGCTTGCAATGGTTACTGGGCTGGGACAATGCAGCTGGTTTTGCCGGGCTGTTAATGTTGCCACTGGACCTGAGGATTGTGACATCATCTGTGTATCAGGCATCCAGCAACATTAATCAGGCTGCAGATATTGCTGCTGAATTGGGAGGTTGCTGTGTTTATTGTTGAGCTGGAATTCTTTGAGCTGGGATTGTCTGCTGGTATTGGTGCTGGGCTAAATCAGGGTAAGTCTAATGTTGTTATTGATAGTGAAATCATTGATGTACCTAGAAGGTCCTCAATAAACAATCAGCTGTTATTGTTTATGGGGATCCACTTGCTGTTGTTTTCTGGTTGGGTTGAGTCTGTGGGTGTCACCTTTTGAACTGGGAACTTGCTTTAGAAACAGGAGTTGGCCATTTAGCCCTTGGAAAATGTTCCACCCATTCAATGAGATTATGGCTAATCTGCAACCTAACTCCATATACTGCCTATGCCCCGTATCCCGTAACATCTTTGGTTAACAAAAATCCATCAATCTCAGATTTAAAGTTTAGAATTGATCTAGCACCAATTGCCATTTACAGAAGAGAGTTCCAATCGTCTACCATCCTTTGTGTTTGGAAGTGTTTATTAATTTCACTCCTGACGGGCCTGGCCCTAATTTTTAGACTATGCCCCCGAGTCCTAGACTCCCCAACTAGTGGAAATAGTTTCGCTCAATCTACCCAACTGTTCCCTGTAATATCTTGAAAACTTTGATCAAATCACCCCTTAACTTGCAAAATTCCAGCGAATACAACCCTAGTTTGTTTTCTCTGTCCTTGTAATTTAACCCTTGGAGTCCAGGTATCATTCTGGTAAACCTATGCCACATTCCTTCAAAGGCCAATATATCCTTCCTAAGATGTGGTGCCTAGAAATGCTGACAGTGCTACAGTTAAGGTCTAACTAGGGCTTTGTATAGCTGCAGCATAATTTGTGCCCTCCTGATAAGGGCCAGCATTCCAATCAGTTTTTGATTATTTTCTGTAACTGCCCATGACATTTTAATGATTGATGTACATGGATCCCAATGTCTTTGGCTCTTGTTGAGCTGCGCATGAAATTAGTGAATCCTGATTTTAACCCAGTCCTGCTGGTGGGAATTGTGCAGGTGGAGGGGTGGGTTAAAATAGCAGGCGGGTACTACCTGTTGCATTCCCGTCGTGCCCAGCAGGGGCCCCAAATGGATCCAGTGATAGGTTTGATTGAGGTAAGTCAACCTTGACTTTATCCGAACCTTTGCAAAGCAACACTGAGTGATCACACTGCTGTTGTTTCTGAGCTACAATCAGCCTGCTGGGGTTGGTGTTGCCTGATTCTTGCTACTGCAGGACTGGGATTAGGCTGCTGGTGTTACTGTGTTGGGTTCAGGCTGCTGGGATCAGTCTGCTGTTGTTGTTGTGCTAGGATGAGGCCGCTAATGTTGCTGTGCTATGACTAGTCAGCTGGTGTTACTGGGCTGGGTTCAGATTATTGGTGTTACTGGACTGGGATCAGTTTGTTGGTGTTGTGCGGGGCTGAGATCAGGCAGTTGGTGTTGTTGGTCTGGGGTCAGTTTGCTGATGTTGCTGGGCAGGGATGAGGCTACTAGTGTTGCTGTGCTGTGACAAGTCAGCTGGTGTTGCTGGGCTGGGCTCAAACTATTGGTGTTACTGGACTGGGATCAGTTTGTTGGTGTTGTGCGGGGCTGAGATCAGGCTGTTGGTGTTGTTGGTCTGGGGTCAGTCTACTGCTTAGACAATTTTTCAATTCTCTGGATGTGGGCTTCACTGGAAAGAGCAGGGTTCATTGCCCATCCCTTGTTGCCCTTGAGAAGTTGGTGATAAGTTGTCTTCTTGAACTGCAGCAGTCCATGTGATGAAGGTACATTATCAGTGCTGTTTTATAGGGAGTTCCATGACTTTTCCCACAACAATGAAGGAATGGAAATATATTTCCAAGTCAGGTGTGTGGGTGTGTGTGCTTGGCGGGGAACCTGGAGGTAATGCTGTTCCCATGCACCTGCTGCCCTTGTCTTTCTAGATGATGGAGGTTGCTAGTTTAGGAGGTGCTGTGAAGGAGACTTGGCAAGTTGTTGCACTGTATCCTGTAGATGGTACACACTGCAGCCATGGTGTGCCAGTGGTGGAGGGAGTGAGTGTTTAAGCTGGTAGATGGGCTGCCAATCAAGCTGATAAGTGCTTTGTCCTGGATGTCAAACATCTTGAGTGTCATTGCAGCAGCACCTATCCAGGCAGGTGGAAAGTATACCATCCCACACCTGACTTGTATCTTGTAGACGGTGGAGAAGGTGAGCCATTTGCCACAGAATATCTAGTTTCTACTGATGAGAATTATTGCTAGGAATTTCCTGAGGGCTTCTCACAATGGAAGATCAATATAGGGCCCATGTGTTAATACACCTGAACACCTAAATAGGGTATCTGCAGACCTTACCGTGAACTTATAGTGACAGATAGGAAATTCTCCAGGTGGAGGTTTTCCCCCATCAAATGAATGGATCAAGACAAGGATACAAAAAAATCCGTCTCCTGGTGTTACTGGGCAGGGACCAGCATGGTGCTGATGCTGGGTTGAGCACAGGCAGGTTGTCTTAAGGACATATGACTCATCCTACCAAATTACCAGCCCTTTGTGAAGACTAAAATCTGCCCGATGTGTACTACATCGCCACCTATAGAACAAGCAAGAACCAGAGCTTTTTGAAAAAAAAGTATAAAAGAGGCAACAGCACTATTGTGTGGAAGAACCAAGAATAGCAGGTGCCACTGCTATCCATTCGATTTCATAGACCAAAGAAGCACATGCACACGACAGGCTGTTCTAAAATTTATTGAAAAGATCTTTTCATTGTGATCATTATAGATAGCACAAGAGGGTTGATTCCCCAATTAAGCAGAAAATCAAAGCAGCGAGCTTTCAATTTCCTGATCAGCACTCTTTGCGAGCACCCAATCAGCAAATCAGCTCCCAGTTCTGAAGAAAAGCCAAATGTGCTAAAGATGCAGTGGCAGAGAGTGTTTTTCGTTAATTACATTCCAATCTTCACATAGGAGCTCGAAGTTCCCTAGCATCCTTGTGCTTCAATGTTTTTCCACTTTAACAATCTCCATTCTTCACTATCTTCACGTCCTTATTGTATTCCCTGGCGGCAGAGGAAAATAAAACATTTTAATGTCACCAATGGTTGGCATAAGAGTGGCTGAGATTGCAAGGAATGACCATTGCTCCAAGTTTAAGACAATGACCCCAAAATTCTGCTTTTAGCATAAAGTTGTGACATAAACAGCAAGACGTCAAGCAGAGTGGGACTAACCAGGAGCCAGTCTATAGGTTCAGAATCCATGTTCGGAAACAAAAAAAAGAGGTGCGACATCACAGGAAAGCAGGTAGGTGATTGGCTGGTAAGTATTTCCTTATCTATACTAGGGATTTTTAATCAGGGGAAATAGAACATAAATTGAAATAAGAATGTAAGCACAAGCAAGACTAGAGACATTAATTAAAATTTAATCAAGAAACTAATTAGTTAAAACACGATAAAGATGCTGAGCAGATGATGTGTTGCAGATGCAGTATGCAGGAGCTGGTGGATAATAGCATAACCCAAGGCAAACACATCTGCAGTAAGTGTCTGTGGCTCAAGGACCTTCAGCTCAGTCAATTAATGAGCCGGAGGCTGAGCTACGGACATTGTGACACCCTTTAGACTAGGGTCTTCTGATTTGGTCCATGGTCAGGAACAGGAATGTGTGACTGTGAGTGAAGCAGGTATGGAAAAGAAAACACAAGGTAGAAATGGAGTCCTTGCAACTTGTATGGATCAGCGGGGGCTGCAGGGTGGATGAGCGAACTGGCTGTGGCACAGGAAGCCATTTAAATGGGGGGAATAACTAGGAATGCAGTGAAAGTAGGGGACAGTATATTCAAAGGTAGTTCAGAGAGTGTCCAGAAGGTTGTGATGCCTGCTTGGTGCCAGGGTTTGAGATATCTGCTTGGGGCCGGAGAGGAAAGATCCAGTTGCTGTGGTCTATGTGGGTACCAATGACAGATAGGACTAGAAAAGAGGTTCTGCATCGGGAGTATGAGCAGGTAGGTGCCGTTAAAAGCAGAATCTCAAAAAGTTAATTTCTGATTACCTGAGCCATGAGCAAATTGGTGTAGGGTAAAGATGATTAGGGAATTAAATGTGTGGCTCAAAGATTGGTGGCGGAGAAATAGGTTTCAATTCATGGGGTAAGGGCACCATACTGGGGAAAGTGGGAGCTGTACCGTTGGGATGGTCTTTACCTGAACTGTGCTGGGATCAGTATTCTGGTGAGTTGTATAACTAGGGCAGTAGAGAGGGCTTTAAATCGTGGGGGCAAAGGATCAGGTGATGGAAGATATGTTAAATTACAGGGAAAGGACAAGGCAAGAGACCAAGGTAGCATGGCAGGAAGGAACAGAGAGTATAAACTTAAGAGTGCCTCTAGCATTCATAACAAAATGGATGAATTGTTACCTCAAATAGAAATAAATATTTATGATCTGATAGCCATGTCTCTGTAATGGCTGCAAGGTGACCAAGGCTGCGACCTGAATATTCAAAGGTACTTGACATTTCAGAAGGACAGGAAGCTAGGAAAAGGTGGTGGGGTATCTCTTAAGAATTACATTAGGGCTATAGTGAGAGATGACCTCCGTTCTAAAGATCAAGATGTAGAATCAGTTTGGGTAGAGATAAGAAATAGCAAAAGGTAAGAAGTTAATTGTGAGAGTAGTTTATAGGCCCCTGACAGTAACTATACTGTTGGACAAGGTATACAGGAAGAAATAATGGGGGCTTGTAAGAAAGGTACAGCAATAATCATGGGCGATTTTAATATAAATATAGATTGGATGAATCAGATCGGCAAAGGTAGCCTGGAAGATGAGTTGATAAGAGTGTTTTCGGGACGATTTCTTAGAATAGCACGTTCCAGAGCTGAGAGAGCAGGCAGGCTATTCTAGACCTGGTAGTTTGCAATGAGGCAGAATTAGTTACCTCTAGTAAAGGAGCCTCTCGGTAGCAGTGATCATAACATGAAGAATTTTGTATTCAGTTTGAGGAACAGAAGAATGGGTCTAAGACAAGTGTTTTAAACTTAAAGGCAATTACAAGGGTATGAAGACAGAGCTGGCTAAAGTGAACTGGGAAATTAGGTTAAGGGGTAGGTCAGCAGAGATGCAGTGGCAGACATTTAAGGAGATATTTCATAACACTCAAAGATACATTCCAGTGAGAAAGAAAGACACTTGGAGAATGATGCACCATCCACACCTAACTGAGGAGGTTAAAGGTAGGATCAAATTGAAAGAAAAAAAAGCATACAATTCTGCAAAGTAGAATTCTGTAGGTCAAAAGATTGCTGAATTTTAAATTCTGTCCAAAGAAAGACTAAAAAATGAGGGAAAAATTAGACAGAGAAAGCTAGCTCGAAATACAAAATGAAATAATAAGAGTTTCTACAAGTATTTAAAAAGGAAAAGAGTAGCAAAAGTGAGTATGAGTCCTCTAGAGAGCAAGTCTGGGGAACTAATAATGGGAAATAAGGAAATGGCGGAAGTGTTGAACAGATAGTGTCTGTCTTCTCTGCAGAAATACTTGCAACTCAAGAGGTGAAAGGGAGGGAGGAACTTATATCAATTACAATCACCAGGGAAAGGGTACTGAGAAAACAATTAAAACTAAAGGATGACAAGTCCCCAGAACTTGATGGACTTCATCCTAGGGTCTTAAAAAGAAGTTGCTGGAGAGATAGTAGATTCATTGGTTGTAATTTTCCAAAATTCTAGATTCTGGCATGGTCTCATCAGATTGGAAAATAGCAAATGTAACTCCTCTATTCGAGAAAGGAGGGAGACAGAAAGCAGGAAACTACAGGTCAGTTAGCCTAACATCTGTCATAGATAAAATGCTAGAATCTGTTAAGGAGCTTATAGTAGGGCATCTAGAAAATCTTAATTCAATCAGGCAGAGTCAACATGGTTTTGTGAAAGAGAAATCATGTTTGACTAATTTAGAATTCTTTGAGAAAGTAACAAACAAATTGATGAAGGGGAACTTGTAGATGTAGTGTATTCGGATTTCCAGAAGGCATTTGAATAAGGTGCCACATCAAAGGTTACTACACAAAATAAGAGCTCATGGTGTAGGGGGCAACATATTGGCATAGATAGAGGATTGATTAGCTAACAGGAAGCAGAGAGCAGGGATAAATGTGGGTTATTTTGGATTGGCAAGCTGTAACTAGTGGAGTGCCACAGGGATCAGTGCTAGGGCCTCAACTATTTACAATCTATATAAATGACTTGGATGAAGGGACCAAACGTATGGTTGCTAAATTTGCTGATGACAAAGATAGGTAGGAGTGTAAGTTGTGAGGAGGACATAAGGAGGTTACAAAGGGATAGATTAGGTTAAGTGAGTGGGCAAAAATTTGGCAGATGGAGTATAATATGGGAAATTGTGAACTTGTCCACTTTGGTAGGAAAAATAGAAAAGCAGTATATTATTTAAATAGAGTGAGTTTGCAGAACTCTGCGGTACAAAGGGATCTGGGTGCCCCTGTACATGATTCACAAAAAGTTAGCATGCAGGTACAGCAAATGATTAGGAAAGTAAATAGAATATTGTTTATTGCGTGGAGTGTAGAGCATAAAAGCAAAGAAATTTTGCTACAGTTGTGCAAGACATTGGTGAGACCACATGAGGGTACTGTGTATAGTTTTGGTTTCCTTACTTAAGAAAGGACATAAATTGCATTAGAAACAGCTCAGAGAGGTTCACTTGACTGATTCATGGGATGAAGGGGTTATCCTTCGAGGAAAGGTTGGACAGGTAAGTGCTGTATCCATTGGAGTGAAGAATGAGAGGTGATCTTATTGAAACACAAGAGACCCTGAGGGGATGCCGAGAGAATGTTTCTCCTTATGAGAGAGACTAGAAACCGGGGACAGTTTAAAAATAAAGGGTCTCCCATTTAAGATGGAGATGAGAATTTTTTTCTCAGAGGATCATTAGTCTGTGAAATTCTCTTCCCCAGAGAGCAATGAAGATGAGGTCATTGAATATTTAAGGCTGTTAGATAGATTCTTCATTGACAAGTGAGTCAAAGAATATAGGGGGTAGACAGGAAAGTAGATTTGAGGCCACAATCAGATCAGCTGTGATCTTGTCAAAAGGCAGTGCAGGTTTAAGGGGCCAAATGGCCTACTTGTGCTCTTAATTCTTATTTAAATAAGAGTCGTCATACGAACATAAGGGTAGAAAAATCAGACATATCCCAAGATTGAATTTTTTTTTAAAAATCTGGTTTCTTACCAATTGTGCAAGCACAGCATACACTCATTAGGAAACGTTATGCCATTTGTTCCGCATACTGGAACCCGATCCCGTGAGCATACTGGTGCAGAGTACTGCACACAGTTAGGCTAAAACGAGAGAAAAATAGAAGCATGTTCAGTAATACTTGAAAAAAACTGAGATAAAGATCAACCTCCAGGAGCAATGTGAAAGTAGACAGGGAATTATATTAAAAAGCAGGAAGTCAGTTTAGCAAAAATACTCAAGTCAGGAAGTATCTGTGGAGAAACTGAAGTCAGTCATTTGACATTATGCCTTAAAATCCATCAGTAACAACCTGCCTTTATACAGTGACTTTGATGCAGTAAAACTGCCAAGATGCTTCACAGGCAAGATTTGACACTAAGCCACAGAGATATTAGGACAAGTGATCAAAAGTTTAGTTGAAAGAGTAGGTGTTAAGGATCATCTTAAAAAGTTGAGGCATGCCCACCAGTGGTGAAGCAAATGAAGGTCAGGGATGCACAAGAGGCCAGAATTGGAGGAATGCAGAGTTCTTGGAGGGTTGTAGGGCTGGAGGAGGTTTATAGAAATAAGGAGGAGCAAAGCCATGGAGGGATTTGAAGTCAAGGATGAGAATTTTAAAAATTGAGGCATTGCCAGACCTCAGTCCCGTTCTCTCCAGAGGCTGCCTGACCTGCTGAATATTTCCAGCTTTTTCTGTTTTTGTTTTAAGACTTCCAGCATTTGCTGGAATTTTGCATTTTGTATGTTGAGACTCTGCTTCCAGTAACGCTTCATTCAACAAGAATTCTCATTCAATAAGAGTATAGATCAGAGAACTGGACATTGTAGTCTGTGCATCCTGTTTCAATTTACTGATCATAATCACTGGGGGAAAGAGGGAAGGGGAAGAACAAAGCAAAATCAGGCCTTTCCTCATCATATAAATCTCAATCTACAATTGAACCTATTTATATTGTGCATATTTTCAAAAACTTGCATTGTAAAGCAGTATACATCACCTTGCTGAAGTAGCAAGTTTATCAGTAAGGATAAAGATTGCAGGAATCCATAGCGGTCATTGGCAAAAGTGGATGCTATGGATAGAACCATGTATATTCAGAGATTTATTTTATGTTGGAATGGAAAGAGGCAGAAAAGATAGTTACAAAACTAGCAAAGAGTGCATTGACACTATTATAGGGAGTGTTTATTGTAATCTCAGGAGAAGCTAGGTCACAATGAGTGGCCCAGACAGGGTGTGTGCAGGAGGGGTGGTGGGAGTACTTGGAGGTGGAAAGGGGTGAGGTAGATGGGTGTAAAAGAGTCTTGTGTGCGCTGCTGCACAGTTCTCAGTTGAAACTCTTTCTGTACATGGTATAATGAAACTTGCATTTCTAAAACATCTTTCACAGCTTCAGGACAACCCAAAGTGCTTCAGTTAATTAAGCACTTTTGAAGTATAGTCACTGTTGTAATGAAGGAAAAGCAGCAGCCAATTTGCAAAAACCAAGATCCAACATATAGCAATGTGCTAATGACCACACACAGTTTGAGATATTGGATAAAAGCAAAATACTGCGGATGCTGGAAATCTGAAACAAAAACAAGAAATGCTGGAATCACTCAGCAGGTCTGGCAGCATCTGTGGAAAGAGAAGCAGAGTTAACGTTTCGGGTCAGTGACCCTTCTTCGGAGTTCCGAAGAAGGGTCACTGACCCAAAACGTTAACTCTGCTTCTCTTTCCACAGATGCTGCCAGACCTGCTGAGTGATTCCAGCATTTCTTGTTTTTGTTTGAGATATTGGATGTTGGATAAACATTGGCCAGGTCACTGGTGAGAACACACCCGCTTTCCTTCAAAATACTGCCATGGAATTTTTATTTTTACATCCACCCGAGAGGGCAGATGAGACCTCTGTTTAATGTCACATGCAAGAGATGGCACATCAATAGTGCATCACCCCTTCAGTAGTGCATGGGGGTGTCAGCCCAGATTGTGTGCTCAAAGCTCTGGAACTTCAACCCATAACCTTCTGACTCAGGTGAAAATGATACCACTGAGCCACAGCTGACACTCAAATCACAAACATGGAGGACACCAGGAAGGGTTGTTACATGGTGAGGAACATGTGGTGGGTGGTTGGAAGGGAACTAGACAATGGAGACAGGCAAGATTTTACAAACAGGTTACCCAGTTTGCATCTAAATCAATCAAGAACAATGTTAATTGTGGACAAATACAAAGACACATTGGCATACCAATGTATGTTAGTATTAATACTTGTGTTGAAGTGAGGGCCAGATCCATAAGTATTTGGTGGTAGTAAGGACAGCAGTTACAAGGATGGCAAGACTTGGTGTATTGGGGATGGGAGGAATGATTCAACTAAAGCACTTAGATGAGCTATTCACAGAATTCTGGGAGCTAGGGGCACTGGTGGTTGATGCTGCACCTGCTACGTGTGTTGCTGCCCAGGTGGTGATAAGGGATGGTCCCTCATGACGGTAAAGTTGTGCAGCAAGCAATGGACAGTAACAAACTTGGATACCCATTCAAAGGTGCTGCCAAATGATTCAAGGAGAAGACATGTTTGAGCACACAATTGTCCGTTTGACTGTTTCTGTAGGCAGTCTGGTTCTCATCACAAGGCAACTCTGCAATCATACCCAGGTACTCAACAGCAGTCATGAGCAGAGTTTGGAAGGGATAGTCCTCATCACCCAACCAGCCAGTAACCTGACCACCTGGTTGGAATAAAGGTGGTATAGATCACTGGCAAAGGATTAATGAGTCATGACTACTGCCAGGAAACCAGGCAGACTCCTGCATGCTGTGATGCCAATGAATGTAAACCAGCTGTACAATGAGGGAGTGGAATCCCTTTATATTGATGAAGATACCAGGATAGTGATGGAGAGCAGTGAGGGTGCAGTCTGTGGTACCTTGCATCCTGCAGATACCAGCAAAGCAGGAGAAGCCTAGTGTACTGCCATAATAAAAACAGAAAGTGCTGGAAATACTCAGCAGGTCAGGCAGCATCTGTGGAGAGAGAAAGAGTTAAAATTTCATGTCTGTGACTTTTCAGATTTCCAGCATCCGCAGTATTTTGCTTTTATTTTAGTGCTCCATCATCCTGCTTTACTCTGTCCATGATGACCTCCCTGGTACAGCGATGGATTGCAAACTGGAATATATTGCTGATGTCATCTGCTGCAGCCGGAACCTTGACAGCTACAGGCAGTGTTTACCATGTTCTGGTGTGAAACTACAGTTGGGGGTGAAGTAGGTGACCTAGCTTGGTGGCCGTCTCCTTTGTGAAGTGAAGGCACCCAGGATATTCCTCCCCAGTGAAGTCCATGTGGGAAATGTGCGCTCAGAAGACCCCTGTTGCAAGTTTGGCGTCTTTAGCCTTGCCTTCCTCCTCCCTCTGCTCCCAGCCATCCCTTCTCTCTTGCTTGCTGCTCCCCCTCTTCCTCTAGCCCTGAAGGCAACACTATCAGATCACCCATGACTACAGTCAAAATGTTTAAGGCAGCCAAAAATTTTCAACACCAGCAAAATCTTCAGTAGCCAAACATTAGTGTCAAAAAGTAGGCCAATAAATGCCTTGAAGCTAATCAGCAGCAATGCTCCCTTTGAGTTGCACAGGTGCATGGCTGTGTGCCAATCTTAAAAGGGGCATGTGTTGCAACAAGCAGACTGCCAACAGCAAATGTTGGAAGTTAGAGGGAACATTAAACAGCAGCCTAAAAGAAAAAACATCAATAAGCCTGCATGTAGTGGATGAGCCCTTAAAATGGTGAAGGGTTCTTCCTGTCTGTTTGCACAAGTTGCTGAGCAAGTTTATCATGTGGCAAATCAGGTCCTGAGGCAGCCCAATATCTCAAGGGACATACAAGTGTAAGACATATAAATAATTTTAATAGCTCATTTTAATACTTCTATGGCACACCCTGAAAACTTACGAAACAGCTTTGATCAATATAGTGGGCAGTGAGCTTACCCATGAAATAAGTGCATGTGCCTCCCATGCCATTGTTGCTAGTCAATTGCCTCTTTTGTACCTTAAAATGGGCATGGTACCATCAGATTTCTAGGCCGGGGATGTCTGTTGGTTCATCCTTTTCTATGTCCATATAACATGAAACATTAATAAAGCAAATTAGGACACAATATTGTCAAACCATTTGAGGTCAAATCTCCAGAGGACATGAAGGTTTATAGTGCTCTGGTCAAACTGCACAATTCAGGTTACCATGACAGAAGTGGTTGGGTGAAGGGAGCCATCCAAGTTCTAGAGATTGCAGAGGACAGTAATTAAAGAAAACATTGCATTGTATCATTCCAGACCTCAGGACATCCCAAAGCACTTTACAGCTAAAAAGTACTTTTGAAGTATACTCACTGTTGTAATGCAGGAAAGACAGCAGCCAATTTATGCTTCCACAAACAAATGTGATAATGACCAGATAATCTGTGCAATGTTGATCAAGGAATAAATATTGGGCAGGACTCCAGAGTACCGTAGAGGAGGAATTCATGGAGTGTATGCGGGATGGTTTTCTGGACCAATACGTTGAGGAACCAACTAGAGAATAGGCCATCCTAGGCTGGGTATTGTGTAATGAGAGAGGAATAATTGACAATCTAGTTGTGCGAGATCTCTTGGGGATGAGCAACCATAATATGATAGAATTCTTCATCAAGATGGAGAGTGACGAAGTTGATTCTCAGACCAGGGTCCTGAATCATAATAAAGGAAACCACGAAGGTATGAGGTGCGAGTTGGCTATGATGGATTGGGAAATGTTACTTAAGGGATGACAGTGGCTAGGCAATGGCAAACATTCAAAGAGTGCATGGATGAACTGCAACAATTGTTTATTCCTGTCTGGCGCAAAAGTAAAACGGGAAAGGTAGCCAAACCATGGCTTACAAGGGAAATTAGAGATAGCATTAGATCCAAGGAAGAGGCATACAAATTTGCCAGAAAAAACAGACCTGAGGATTGGGAGCAGTTTAGAATTCAGCAAAGGAGGATCAAGGGATTGATTAAGAAGGGGAAAATAGAGTACGAGTGCAAGCTTGCGGGCAACATAAAAACTGACTATAAAAGTTTCTATAGGTATGTGAAGAGAAAAAGATTAGTGAAAACAGTCAGAAATAGGGGAATTTATTATGGGGAACAAAGAAATGGCTGACCAACTAAATGAATACTTTGGTTCTGTCTTCACAAAGGAGGACACAAATATCATACCAGAAATGTTGGGGAATACAGGGCTTAGTGAGAGGGAGGAACTGAAGGAAATCAGTATGAGTAGAGAAATGGTGTTGGGGAAATTGATGGGATTGAGGGCCAATAAATCCCCAGGGCCTGATAATTTACATCCCAGAGTACTTAAGGAAGTGGCCCTAGAAATAGTGGATGCATTGGTGGTCATCTTCGAAGATTCTATAGACTCTGGAACAGTTCCTACAGATTGGAGGGTAGCTAATGTAACCCCACTATTTAAAAAGAGAGGTAGAGAGAAAGCAGGGAATTATAGACCAGTCACCCTGACGTCGGTAGTGGGGAAAATTCTAGAGTCCATTATCAAAGATTTTATAGCAGAGCACTTGGAGAACAGTGGTAGAATCAGACAGAGTCAGCATGGATTTATGAAAGGGAAATCATGCTTGACAAATCTACTAGAATTCTTCGAGGATGTAACAATTAGAGTTGATGAGGGACAGCCAGTGGATGTGGTTTATTTGGACTTTCAGAAGGCTTTCGACAAAGTCCCACATAAGAGATTAGCGAGTAAAAATAAAGTGCATGGGATTGAGGGTAGTGTATTGCGATGGATGGAAAATTGGTTGGCAGACAGGAAACCAAAGAGTAGGAATAAACGGGTCTTTTTCCGAATGGCAGGCAGTGACTAGTGGGGTACCGCAGGGATTGGTGCTAGGACCCCAGCTATTCACAATATACATTAATGATTTAGATGAGGGAACTAAATGTAATATCTCCAAATTTGCAGATGACACAAAACTGGGTGGGAGGGTGAGTTGTGAGGAGGATGCAGAGAGGCTTCAGGGTGATTTGGACAAGTTGAGTGAGTGGACTAATGCATGGCAGATGCAGTAAAATGTGGATAAATGTGAGGTTATCCACTTTGGTAGCAAAAATAGGAAGGCAGATTATTATCTGAACAGCTATAAACCGAGAGAGGGGAATATGCAACGAGACCTGGGTGTTCTCGTACACCAGTCGCTGAAGGTAAGCATGCAAGTGCAACAGGTGGTAAAAAAAGCTTCATAGCGAGAGGATTCGAGTACAGGAGCAGGGATGTCTTGCTGCAATTATACAAGGCGTTGGTGAGGCCACACCTGGAATATTGTGTGCAGTTTTGGTCTCCTTATCTGAGGAAGGATGTTCTAGCTATAGAGGGAGTGCAGTGAAGGTTTACCAGACTGATTCCTGGGATGGCGGGACTGACGTATGAGGAGAGATTGAGTCGCTTAGGATTAAATTCGCTGGAGTTCAGAAGAGTGAGGCAGGATCTCATAGAAACATATAAATTTCTAACAGAACTTGACAGGGTAGATGCAGGAAGGATGTTCCTGATGGTGGGGGCATCCAGAACCAGGGGTCATAGTCTAAGGATACGGGGTAAACCTTTCAGGACTGAGATGAGAAGAAGTTTGTTCACCCAGAGAGTGGTGAGCCTGTTGAATTTACTACCACAGAAAGCAGTTGAGGCCAAAACATTGTATATTTTCAAGGAGTTAGATATAGCTCTTGGGATGAAAAGGATCAAAGGATTTGGGGAGGAAGCGGGAACAGGTTACTGAGTTGGATGATCAGCCATGATCATAATGAATGGCAGAGCAGGCCGAATGGCATATTTTCTGTTTCCATGTTCTTCAAATAGCATCATGGGATCGTATATATCCATCTGAGAGGGCATACAGGGTCTCAGTACTGCACTGAAGTGTCAGCCTGATTTCGTGCTCAAGTCTCTGGAGTGGAGCTCAAACACAAAACCTTCAATTCCATAGCAAGAGTTCTGCCACTGAATCAGATAACACGAGTGAAGCTGATCCCCAGTGTTAGTGAGAACAGCTGGAGGCACAACTATAAGTTTAAGCCCCCCCCAAAAAGAGACACTTTTAAGGAAAGCTTTGAAAGAACTTGGATAGCAATAGATTTTTGAGGCAAGGGATCAAGGGATACGGAGCAAAGAAGTTGAGGTACAGATCAACCATAATCTAATTGAATGGAAAAACAGGTTTAAGGCTCTGAATGGCCTTTTATTCCTATACAAGATGCTGAACTGGACAGAGAAAGTAAACTCAAGACAGCAGCAGAACAAGTCAGAATTGTGAAGGGCAAGTATTTACTTATACAGGAGTGTGTTTAGCATCTACCAACGAATGGCAGGAAGAATGGTTGAGGCCAGGACACCAAACTCGGAAGAGATCAAAAGGGATGAAAGGCCTTAATCATGGAGCCCATTTGTAATCCTATATAGAAAAGAAATAGGAAGATTTGTTTTTTTGAGAAGGTCCATTTTATTAACCTATGATTGCCATGTCTAGTATATTCCCACAGTGAAAATTGGTAGCCTGCAAACGTTCACATTTGAATTGAATCCACATAGTGTTTTGCATATCATATAAAATTCTAAAAACAACCTAATTAAACATTATCTTGTCCTTTCACCCTCCTTGACTTCTTACAAAAAAATCCCCTTGGGTACAAAATACTTAATCATTCTTTACTCCTGCTTTACTGAGAGAGGTCCAAACATATAACTTAAAACTATTGACATCATTAGCTTTAAGTTCTTTGAGCAATACCCTCCACAACCTATTTCACTCGCTTCTAGTCATGAGGTCACACGAAGCCTATTGCAGAGTTTACTAGAATCCAGTCTCTGATTGAAGTAACAGATTCAACTTCACACCTAATTACACATTTCACTAAAACAGTGGATCTCAAATTGGGGTCTGTGGACACCTGGGAATCCGCTGAGACCTTCTACGGTCGGTGACACAGGGCCGGCCTTACAGGTGGGGATGTGGATGACTGCCCATAGTGCAGTGGTCAAGAGAGCACACGAATGGAGTGTTCTGCTCCCCTCGGGCATCTGCTCTCCGAGCACTGCTCCCCTTGTGCTCCTGCTCTCCCCATCCTGGGCTTTCCTAGTGGTCCTGCTCCCCTCTTGCTTTCTCTGCTGTGTTCTCTTCATGCACCTGCCAAGGATAGACAAACTTTGCAGTAAGAAGCAGGCATACTTATTCACTGAAAAGCACTGCAGAAATGCAAGTCTTTCATTTTATTTGGAAGTTAATACCAGTTTTCTTAAAAGCCTTAACCATAGAATGGTTACAGCACAGAAGGAGGCCATTTGGTCTGTTGTGTCTATGCCAGCTCTCTGCAAGAACTATTCAAGCTATTCCCACTCCCCCACCTTTTCCCAGTAGCCCTGAAAATTCTTTCTTCAAATAATTACCCAGTTCTCTTGAAAGCCACAACTGAATCTGCCTCCACCACACTCAGGCAGTGCATTTCAGATCCCAACTACTTACTGCATAAAAACTTTCTTTCTGTCACCTGTTTCTTTTGCCAGTCACCCTAAACTGATGTGGTCTGGTTCTCGATCCTTCCACCATTGGGAACAATTTTTTCTCCTTATCTCAGACCACATGATTTTGCACAACTCTACCAAATCTATTAAACCTTAAACTCAAACTCTAATACGGTTAACGCCTACAGATATACAACATACCCACGCTAGCATGCACACACATGCAAATAGGGAGGGAAAAGAGAAAAAAAGATAAGTAGAACAGTTTGAGGCAATATGTTGTTACTGTTTCTCAAGCTCGCTGTAGTCCTTGATTGAAGATATGGTCTTGCATTTCATTGGGGCCCGGTATTCTTCATAAACCTTGTTCACGTAGGAGATTTTTCTGAGTTTACATGTCTTCAATGGTTTCAGTTCACTGAAAGATGAGCAGGCAGGAGAGGAGAGGTCTTCTCAAACCAGGAGCTTTGAGTTCAAATCCTTTGTTGGAAGTTCAAATCTCAACAGCCAGCTAGTCATGTGACTGAAACTGATCTGACCAGTTCTTCTGTGTATTGGGGAAGCAATGACTGGGTCCATTTTGTTCCAACACTGCTAGTACTAAGCAAATGTCCTTCCATGCAGGGTCTTGCAATTTTAAGTTTTAATGTTCATGTGGCAAATTCATGTGTGCCTCAGTCTTGGCAGGTGGGTGGTTTGCCTGACGCTATTATAAAACCCAGGATACTGTATGCCTTATTAACCTTTCTCAACCTGCCCTGCCACAATTTGTGCACATATAACCCCAGGTTCCTCTGTTCCTGCATCGCCTTTAGAATGGTACCCTTTATTTTATATTGACTTTCCTCATTCATCCTACCAAAATGTATCACTTCGCACCTCTCTGCATTAAATTTCATCTGCCACGTGTTTGCCCATTCCACCAGCATGTCCTCTTGAAGTCTATCACTATCCTCCTCACAGTTCACAATACTTCCAAGTTGTGTGTCATTTGTAAATTTTGAAATTGTGCCCTGCATACGCAAATGTAAGTCATTAATATAGATGAAAAAAAATTGGATTGAAGAAACAAATTTAATTTCACACCTAACTAAGCATTCCACTAAACCAGTGGATCTCAAACTGGGGTCTGCAGAACCCTGGAAGGTCTCAGCAGATTCCCATGGGTCTGCGACACAGGGCCAGCCTTACAGGTGGGCAATGTGGATGACTGCTCATAGTGCAGTGGTCAAGAGAGTGCGCGAGTGGCATGCTCTGCTCCCCTCAGGCATCTGCTCTCTCCAAGTGGTATTAACACTGACCTGGGGAACCCTGCCATATACTGTCTTCCAGTCTGAAAAACAACTGTCACTACTACTGTTTGTCTCAGCCAACTTCATATCTATGTTTCCACAGTCCTTTATTCCATGAGCTTCAACCTTGCTGACAAGCCTCTTATGTAGCACTTTATCAAACACCTTTTGGAAGTCCATGTACACCATATATCAACTGCATTACCCTCAATGCTCTGTTAATTCATCAAAAAATTCAAGTTAGGTAAACATGATTTTCCCTTAAATCCATACTGGCTTTCCTTAATTCATCCACATTTGTTCAAGTGACTGTTAATTTTGACCTGGATTATAGTTTTTAAAAGCACTGAGATTAAACTCACTGGCCTGTAGTTGCTGGGTTTATCCTTACCCCTTTTTTGAACAAGAGTGTAATATTTGCAATTCTACAGTCCTCAGGCACCATCCTTGTATCTAAGGAGGATTGGACGATTATGGCCAATGCCTTTGTAATTTCTACTCTTATGTTCCACCATAACGTCAGATGCATCTGATCCATTCCTGGTGACTTATCAACTTTAAGTACAGTCAGTCTTTCTAACACCTCTTCCTTATCACTTGTTAGCCCATCCAAGTATCTCGACTACCCTCTTTCACTACAACTTTGGCAGCAACCTCTTCCTTGGTGAAGACAGCTGCAAAGTAGTCATTTAGTACTTTAGCCATGCCCTCTACCTCCCTGTGTATAATCCCCTTTTATGGCCCCCAATCGGCATCACTCCTCCTTTTACTGCCCTTTTACTATTTGTATACTGATAGAAGACTTTTGGATTCCCTTTTAAGTTAGCTGCCAGTCTCTTCTCATACACTCTGCTGCTCTTATTTCTTTTTTCACTTCCCCTCTGAACCTCCTATATTCAGCCTGATTTTCACTTGTATTATCAACCTGACATCTATCATATGCACCTTTTTCTGCTTCATCTTTCTGTTTTGTCATCCAGGGGGATTTGGATTTGTTTGCCCTACCTTCGACCAGTCGGAATATACCCAAACTATCTCTTTAAAGGTAGTCCATTGTTCAATTACAGTTTTGCCGACCAATCTTTGATTCCAATTTACTTGACCCAGATCCATTCTCAACCCACTGATACTGGACTCTCCTTCAACTAATTATTTTTTCTCTACATTGCTCCTTGTCCTTTTCCATAGCTGATCTAAACTTTATGATACTATGATTACTCCCTAAATGTTCCGCTGACACTTGATCCACTTGCCTTAACTCACTCCCTAGAGCCAGATCCAGCAATGCTTCTTTCCTCCTTGGACTGGGAAGATACTGATGTAGAAAATTCTCCTGAACACACTTCAGAAACTCTGCCCCCTCTCTATTCTTTACACTTACTATCCCAGTCTATATTAAGATAATTAAAGTCCTCTATTATAACTAATCTAGTTTTTCACATGTCTGCAATTTTCTTGCAAGTTTGTCCCTCTACATCTTTCCCACTAGTTGGACAGTATAGAATACAGCCAGTGGTGCAATGGCAACTATGTTTTCTTAACTGCAGCGCTTTGGTATTATGGAATATTAGAATTTATATGGCGGGGTGTGGGAGGGGGGAGGTGGTCGTGATTACTAATCCATTTGAAAAGGGGTCCTTCAACCAAAAAAGAGTTTGAGAACCACTGACGAGAAAAGATATTGGTACTTACGGTTTTAACCGATGCCTCACCCTTTGTATCGATTGGTTGAACAGCCAGTACTGGAAACAGAAAAAGACGTTAGTTGGGTCCCATTGTGTATTGGACCCGCTGATAAAGTCAGCAAGATTCCCAGACAAATCTAGAGTCCGCATTACCCCATTTCGTAAGAGCTGCATTAAATCAACGGACTGCATCTCCCACATTATCATACCCAAACTCAATGGCAAATGTGCCCAATATTGGAGACCAGGACCACTTAAACAAGTTGCTCCTTTAACCATTAAACCTACAGTAATTGCCCCTACCACTAAGTAAAAAATATTGACAAATGCATCGCAGAGTGGAAATTGATTTCAAACCCTCAGTTACAGCTCCCACTCTTGCACTGTCCATTTTAACGCGCTCTCCACCAGAGGCGGTACCTGCAGCGCAGACCGTCATCATCACAAAAAACCCCATTCTTTGCTCACTGATTGAATTCCATAGACGGAGCTAGAGTGGCGCCGCCCGGGGTTCTTTATCCCTGGTCCAGGGGAGGCGGGCTCCGAACGCCTGTACCCAGCAAATCACACAAAGGCAATAGTTGCTCAAAGGATTACATTGACAGGCTGAATATCAAAGACACACCCACTACAGTAAACTAATCTGAGACCTAAAGATTCTGACCTAACCATCACTCTATTCACAAGAATGCAATCCTTCTTTATAAATAATGCAGTGGATTATTTCTGTGCCTCACACTTGAAATGATGTAAGTTAACCAGTGATTATAGTTAACGGGACTAAAAAGAAAGACTTGCACTTATATGGCAACATTCACGACCTCAGGACGTCCCAATGCGCTTGACAGCCGATAAAGTCATAGAGTCATTTATGGCACAGAAGGAGGCCATTCAGTCCATCGAGTCCATTCCGGCTTGCCACGGAGCTATGTAGTTAGTCCTACACCCCAGCTCAGTTCCCATAGCCCTGCAAGTCTATTTCTCTCAGATGGCCATCCAACTTGCTCCTGAAGTCATTGATCATCTTCACTTCCACCACGCTTGAGGGCAGCAAGTTCCAGGTCATTACCACCCGCTGCATAAAAAAGTGCTTCCTCATATTTCTCATGCATCTTTTTCTCAAAACTTTCAACCTGTGTCCCCTAGTCCTTGTACCATTTGTTAATGGGAAATGATTTTCCTTGTCTAACTTATCTAAGACAGTCATAATCTTGTACACGTCTCTTAAATCTCCACTAAATCTCATTTGTTCTAAGGAGAACAAACCCAGCTTTTCCAACTTAACCTTGTTACTAAAATTCTCCATCCCTGGAACCATTCTAGTAAATCTCCTTTGCACCTTCTCAAGGACCTTCACACCCTTCCTGAAGTTTGGTGATCAAAACTGGATGCAATACTCCAGTTGGGGCCTAACCAGAGCTTTACAAATGTTCAGCATAACTTCCTCGTTTTTGTACTTGTCATGAAGACTCCACCTGCCACGAATGAGGCATATTAATTTTGTCACATGAAACATTAATTTTTAAACTGTTGCTGGACTGAAGAGATGAATTGTTTAAAGAGATCAGCAGTGGCTGGAAAAATTTGCATTCTAAGAGATAGTTGCCTAGGAAAAGACAATGGTCTGCTCCCTGATCCAACTAACCCAAATGGATTTTGATCACCCGATATTGAATGTGGAACAAGCCAGCATTCCATTCCCCCCTACCCCACCCACCACTGTAGGTGTCTGCTAAGATGAAAGGAATCCACAAAAACGCAGGAGAGTTTGTTAAAAAAGCAACTAGTCACATGACTAACCTGCTGGCCCAGGGTTTTTGAATTGTGTTCAAAGGGCAGTTTGAAGACAGAGACTGCTTTGAAGACAAAAGAGAAGGAAGGTCTCTCTCCCTGGCTCTCTCTCTCACAAATTCCCAGATCCACTGAAGTCACTTAAACCTCAAGAGAGAAGACTCCTACATTGAAACAAGTTTGAAAGCATGCACTGGGCCCCAACGAAACAGCAAGATTTAACTGCAATCAAAGACTCTACATCGAACTCAAAGGACAGTAAATGAGCTCCAGATATTGCTTCAAACTTTACCCTTTTATTCTTACCCCTTTTCTGTCTCTATCTGTATGTTTATCGCGTTGCATGCTAGCATGGTCATGTTGCGTATTCATAGTAGTTTTAACCTGATTATAGTTTTGAAGTTAATAAACTTACATCTTTCTTGTTTAAATCTAAAAAAAGCTGTCTGGTTGATTTCTTTGCCCTACAATTGGAGAGCAGTGAACAAAGATTCACTGAAGGGGAGCTAAAAACATGGTGTTTTAAAAATTAAACCCTGTTACGGCCAAACCAGGCAAAGGCTGAGACTGAACCTCTAGACCCCTTTCTCACCTGGTCGTAACAGAAATATGGGGACTAGCATCCGGATTCGACCCACAGACAAACGAGAAATTGGAAGTGGGAAATCAAATTGATCCCAATCAAAAAGAGAAAATATTTCAATACAGTTTTTCTTGTGGTTGTGTGTGATTGAATACTAACATGTCTGAGACTGAAGCCAGTAGCTCCCCAAGCCAGGGTGAAGTAACTTGGGATAAGTTAAAAGCACTGTCTATGAAGGAGTTGAGAAAAATGGCTGAGCAGTGTGGGATCACTGTACGTGGCAATGCTAGGAAGTGCAAACTCCTAAGACTAGTGGCCAACCATTTTTCCCTTGACTCTGAAGAAGCAGAAACAGGGTTAGAAATAGACTCCGACAGGGTTTTGCTAGCAAAGATACAATTGGAACAGAGGAAACTTGAATTTGAAGAAAGAAAATGAGAGAGACAGGAGAAAGAGAAAGAAAGAGCCTTCCAGGAGGAACATGAGGAAAGAGAAAAAGAGAGACAGGAGTAAGAGAAAGAGACTGGAGAGAGAGAAAGCAAGACAGGAGAAAGAAAAAGAGACAGAGGAGAGAGAGAAAGAAAGAACCTTTCAGCAAGAACATGAAGAAAAAGAGAGAGAGGAGAGCGAGAAAGAGAGAGCCTTCCAGAAGGAATGCAAAGAGAGAGAGCTAATTCAGAAACGAGAGGCAATCTTCTTCTCAGCCCTCATTGCTCATCCACTCCCCACTCCTCCAGCTGCCTTGTGCATAATCCAGTGCAATATCCTCATGGACACAATTTTGAAGGTAATTTTAACCTAACCCATCCAGTGGTAAGCTGACTGAATTGGATCAGCCACCTGTTTACACCCAATTTTACTGTTTATTATGGGGGATAAAAATAGGCAGTCAATCCCATCCTGTCCTTTTCCTTCAGGCAGGTTAAGTTATAATTTACCCCTATCCTATTTCCCACAGGTACAAGAATCTAAACTGGTGTGTGTGAAAAGGCAAGTGATGCAATGGGGTGAGGTAAAGGAGGTTGTGACAGAGTAACACAGGACAGAGTCTTGGTCCAAAGACTCAGGGGTAAATTTAACCTGCACATCCTCTCTCTTGTCATCATTCTGCCCAGCATCTTCATCATCATCATGGTCAACAAGGATG
This sequence comes from Heterodontus francisci, assembly GCF_036365525.1. Classification (NCBI taxonomy): domain Eukaryota; kingdom Metazoa; phylum Chordata; class Chondrichthyes; order Heterodontiformes; family Heterodontidae; genus Heterodontus; species Heterodontus francisci. The sequence continues at coordinate 152,844,365 of NC_090374.1, forward strand.
ATTTTCCTTCCCACCTGCTCAACCTCCTCCTGCTCTTTCTCTTGCATCTCCCTCCCCTTCCATATCCTCCGCCCCTCATTGGTGTGAAGGATCTGCAGAAAAGGAGGGCATAAGATAATAACGATGAGCGGGACCCCATCAGGATTAAGGAGACAGAGGTGGAAGCTTGTGGTTTTGTGCTGCTTCACAGGGATGGTATTTGTATTGTACTGTACCATTCAGTAGATTGCTTACTTCTGTCAACGATTTCAATATAGTTCCTGCTCTTCATTAGACCACAGCAACATAGGTACACACCATTAAACTACAAGGAGTTCAACCTATTACCTGCTCCATTACATTACCAATACCTTAGATGCACACATCTCAATGCACTGCAATGGATTTGCACTTTTAAAAATTCTTACTTGGGATGTGTGTGTCACTGGCAAGTCTAGCATTTATTCCTCAACCCTAAGTCATTTCAGATGCCATTAAGAGTCAACCATATTGGTGCAGCACCTGAGTCACATATAAGCCAGATGGGATAAGGACAGCAGGTTTCTTTCCCTAAATGACATGAGTGAACTAGTTGGGGTTTTACAACAGTCCATTTGCTTTATGGTCACTATTCACTGATATCAGCATTTTATTTACAGATTTTTAAAAGTGAGTTTAAATTCTCAAGCTCCCATGGTAGGATTTGAACATGCGTTTTCGGGATAATGACCACACTACCATACCCGACTTCATCAAAATGTGAGGTGAGAACCCTGCAAATGGTCAGAATTATACCCCGAATGTCTTATATCATCCAGTTGTTCCAGGGAACTTTGAAGGGTAATTTTATGAGCCTGTGCTGTTGCTGGGCAGCTTCACCTGTTGGTGGTATGGTGGGAAATTGTAATCTGTAGCATTTATAAACTGGCCCACTTATGTGAAGCACTTTTTTCCTCAAGCCCAGCTTTCCAGCTGGTATTATATTCCTTTACTTTCACTTCCTGTCACTGTGCATTCACCATCAAATGTAATCAATACATTTGTATGGTGAATTAAACTTACCATTGGGTGAGTCAAATTCCCATGTGCCGATGTGACACAGTTCTCCTGAATATGCAGTAACTACCCCTACATTATATACAGTCTGCACTAAAAAGCAGTTCCAGCTCCAGTTCCATAACTTGTCATTTTCCCAACAATATACAAGGTGTTATTGAGAGTGGGAGTGCTTCATTGAAGACACGAGCTGTTGTCAATATTTGTTGCATTCAGCTTTAGGAAGGAGTGGAGTGAGATAAAGAGCTCACTGTGTACTTCAGTAAAAGAATGGCAACTCTGGGGGCCTTCAAGTGATTGTGTCCTTGTAGGTTTGTGCTGTGCTTGGACCTGTGCATTGTTTAACACTGTAGCACTTGTTTCAGTTTAGTACTGTTAACTGTTGCCTCACACATACACTCAGCATCCTTAGTCCATATTTAGCCCCTGTGTATTTCACATTATTCAATGAGTCACTGAGCAGCCTTCCCTTTATATAAACCAGCTCATTGTGTGCAGTGTAACACTAAGAGACAAGTGTCAATTCAAGAAGACAACTATTGACCCAGTGCTTCTGCTGCAGGAGAATGAAACCATTCTCAGCTTTTACTCTGCTCACCCTAATCTTCCTCTGCGCCATGGGTAAGTTTCTCTTTATAGCACTGGATACAGTCAAAGAGTTTCATTTCTCCCAAGTTTTTTGGTTATCAGATTGTTTTCTGATTTTCTCCACTCCAAGACTTGAGTCTGTAATGCACACTAACACTTCAGTGCAGCCCTGAGGAAGGGCTGCAAGATGCCATTCTCCAGATAAACCATTGAAACACAAGGTGCAGGCAGATAGATGGGTGACCGCGAGAAGGGGCAGGCAGTCAGTGCAGGAATCTCCTGTGGCTATCCCCCTCTCTAACAAGTATATCGTTTTGGATACTGTTGGAGGCTTGGCCTATCAGGTGAAAACAACAGCAGCAGCCAGAGCAGTGGCACCACTGCTGGCTCTGTTGTTCAGCAGGGAGGGACAAAGCGCGGAAGAGCAATAGTTACAGGGGACTCTATAGTCAGGGGCACAGATAGGCACTTCTGTGGATGTGAAAGAGACTCCAGGATGGTATGTTGCCTCCCTGGTGCCAGGGTCAAGGATGTCTCTGAACGGGCAGGGGGCATTTGAAGGGGGAGGGTGAACAGCCAGAGGTTGTGGTACACATTGGTACTAACGACATAGGCAGGAAGCGTGACGAGGTCCTGCAGGGGGTGTTTAGGGAGTTAGGTAGTAAGTTAAGAGACAGGACCTCCAGGGTTGTAATCTCAGGGTTATTCCCTGTGCCACGTGTCAGTGAGGCTAGAAATAGGAAGATAGTGCAGCTAAACACGTGGCTGAACAGCTGGTGTAGAAGGGAGGGTTTCAGATATCTGGATCATTGGGATCTCTTCCGGGACAGGTGGGACCTGTACAAGAAGGACGGGTTGCATCTAAACTGGTGGGGCACAAATATCCTGGCTGCGAGGTTTGCTAGCGTCACTCGGGAGGGTTTAAAATAGTGTGGTGGGGGGTGGGAACCAGAGCAATAGTCCAGCAGGTGAAATAACTGAGGGGGAACTAGTGAATAAGGCCAGTAAGACTGAGAGGAAGAGCAGGGAGGTAGATGTTGCTGAGCACAGTGGGACTGGTGGTCTGAAGTGCATTTGTTTCAATGCGAGAAGTATAACAGGTAAGGCAGATGAACTTAGAGCTTGGATTAGTACTTGGAACTATGATGTTGTTGCTATTACAGAGACCTGGTTGAGGGAAGGACAGGATTGGCAGCTAAACGTTCCAGGATTTAGAAGCTTCAGGCGGGATAGAGGGGGATGTAAAAGGGGTGGGGGAGTTGCATTACTGGTAAAGGAGAATATCACAGCTGTACTGCAGGAGGACACCTCGGAGGGATCATGCAGCACGGCAATATGGGTAGAGCTCAGGAATAGGAAGGGTGCAGACACAACGTTGGGGGTTTACGACAGGTCTCCCCACAGCCAGCGGGAGGTAGAGGAGCAGATATGTAGACAGATTTTGGAAAGATGTAAAACCCACAGGGTTGTTGTGGTGCGTGATTTTAACTTCCCCTATATTGACTGGGACTCACTTAGTGCGAGGGGCTTGGATGGGGCAGAATTTGTAAGGAGCATCCAGGAGGGCTTCTTGAAACAATATGTAGATAGTCCAACTAGGGATGGGGCTGTACTGGACCTGGTATTGGGGAATGAGCCCGGCCAGGTGGTCAAAGTTTCAGTAGGGGAGCATTTCGGGAACAATGACCATAATTCCATAAGTTTTAAGGTACATGTGGATAAGGATAAGTCCAGGACTGGCATGTTCCTGTGAGGATGAAGGATAAGGTTGGCAAGTTTCGGGAACCTTGGATAACAAGGGAAATTGTGAGCCTAGTCAAAAAGAAAAAGGAAGCATTCGTAAGGGCTAGAAGGTGAGGAATAGACGAAGCCCTTGAGGAAAATAAAAACAGTAGGGAGGAACTTAAGCAAGGAGTCAGGAGGGCTAAAAGGGGTCATAAAAAGTAATTGGCAAACAGGATTAAGGAGAATCCCAAGGCTTTTTATACGTATATAAAGAGCAAGAGGGTAACCAGGGAAAGGGTTGGCCCACTCAAGGACAGAGGAGGGAATCTATGTGTGGAGCCAGAGGAAATGGGCAAGCTACTAAATGAGTACTTTGCATCAGTATTCACCAAAGAGAAGGACTTGGTGGATGACAAGTCTCGGGAAGGGAGTGTAGATAGTCTGCGTCATGCCGATATCAAAAAGGAGGAGGTGTTGGGCGTCTTGAAAAACATTAAGGTAGATAAGTCCCCAGGGCCTGATGGGATCTACCCCAGAATACTGAGGGAGGCAAGGGTGGAAATTGTTGGGGCCTTGACAGAAATCTTTGCATCCTCATTGGCTACAGGTGAGGTCCCAGAGGACTGGAGAACAGCCAATGTTGTTCCTTTGTTTAAGAAGGGTAGCAAGGATAATCCAGGAAATTACAGGCCGGTGAGCCTTACGTCAGTGGTAGGAAAATTATTAGAGAGGATTCTTCGGGACAGGATTTACTCCCATTTGGAAACAAACATATTAGCGAGAGGCAGCATGGTTTTGTGAAGGGGAGGTCGTGTCTCACTAACTTGATCGAGTTTTGTGAGGAAGTGATGAAGATGATTGATGAAGGAAGGGCAGTGGATGTTGTCTACATAGACTTCAGTAAAGCCTTTGACAAGGTCCCTCATGGCAGACTGATACAAAAGGTGAAGTCACACAGGATCAGAGATGAGCTGGCAAGATGGATACAGAACTGGCTCGGTCATAGAAGACAGAGGGTAGCAGTAGGAGGGTGCTTTTCTGAATGGAGGGATGTGACTAGTGGTGTTCTGCAGGGATCAGTGCTGGACCTTTGCTGTTTGTAGTATATATAAATGTTTTGGACGAAAATGTAGCTGGTCTGATCAGTAAGTTTGCGGATGACACAAAGGTTGGTGGAGTTGCAGATAGTGATGAGGATTGTCAGAGGATACAGCAGGATATAGATCGGTTGGAGACTTGGGCGGAGAAATGGCAGATGGCGTTTAATCCAGACAAATGTGAGGTAATGCATTTTGGAAGGTCTAATACAGGTGGGAAGTATACAGTAAATGGCAGAACCCTTAGGAGTATTGACAGGCAGAGAGATCTGGGCGTACAGGTCTACAGATCACTAAAAGTGGCAACGCAGGTGGATAAGGTAGTCAAGAAGGCATACGGCATGCTTGTCTTCACCGGTCGGGGCATAGAGTATAAAAATTGGCAAGTCATGCTATAGCTGTACAGAACCTTAGTTAGGCCACACTTGGAATATTGCGTACAATTCTGGTCGCCACACTACCAGAAGGACGTGGAGGCTTTGGAAAGGGTACAGAAAAGGTTTACCAGGATGTTGCCTAGTCTGGAGGGTATTAGCTATGAGGAGAAGTTGGATAAATTTGGATTGTTTTCACTGGAACGACGGAGGTGGAGGGGCGACATGATAGAGGTTTACAAAGTTATGAGTGGCATGGACAGAGTGGATCGTCAGTAGCTTTTTCCCAGGGTAGAAGAGTCAGTTACTAAGGGACATAGGTTTAAGGTGCGAGGGGCAAAGTTTAGAGGGGATGTGCGAGGCAAGTATTTTACACAGAGGGTGGTGAGTGCCTGGATCTTGCTGTCGGGGGAGGTGGTGGAAGCAGGTACGATAGCAACGTTTAAGAGGCATCTTGACAAATACATGAATAGGAAGGGAATAGAGGGATACGGTCCCCGGAAGTGCAGAAGGTTTTAGTTTAGACAGGCATCAAGATCGGTGCAGGCTTGAAGGGCCAAATGGCCTGTTGCTGTGCTGTACTGTTCTTTGTTCTTTGAAACAAAGCCCTGGCTGCCTCTTCTGATGCTACATGTAGTCTAGGAAGGTCCAAAGATAAACAGAGCCAGGTGTTATCTTTGCATTCCAGGATGATCCTGGAGTAGTGAGCAGTTTCAACAGATGAGAGAAAGGCCCGATAGTGCTTTATGTGGTCCAGATAGATCTGGCGATGAGTGACTAGACTAGTGGTGCAGCAAATGCACTCAAATGCATTCATTTGAGGAAAAGATGTTTCACCCAGAGGGTGGTTGGAATATGGAATCTGAGGCAGGAACCCTCACAACATTTAAGAAGTATCCAGATGAGCACTTGAAATGCTATGGGCCAAGTGCTTGAAAATGGGATTAGAATAGCTAGGCTTGATGGCCGGCCCGGACACGGTGGGCCAAAGGGCCTGTTTTTGTGCTGCATAACTCTATGACTCTACGACTCTTTGACTCTAAGTCTGCGCCTCTTAGACTTAAGGGGTTGAAGGTGGGGACAGTACCAGGGAGAATGACCAGGGTGAGAGAGAATGTGTTTTACTGAGGACAAGGGGATCAAAGACAGAGCTGAGGGTATGATTGAGCAGATCGAAAGCTGCAGAAGTACTGTGGTGAAAAAAACAGCCAAAGGTTAGATAACTGGCAATTTGAAGGAGGCAATGAGTGACTTAAGTGACAGCTTTTTCCAGGGGTTGATGCAGAAGGGAGAAATGAAAGGAGGCATTACTGGATAATAGGCAAGGAAGGACAAAGGAGAGAAGAGCTCAAGAAGATAAAGAGAAGAGAAAGGGTAAGGGAGATAGGAAGAATGAACTTTGGTATACGTGGTAGCCAAAATGTGCATGTGAATGAACACAGGGAAAAGTAGGTTACAGAGGCATTGAAAAGATTAGGTTAGATATGTTCTGGTTGTAAATGAATAACAGGCAGGAAACAATAGGAGAGTGTGTATAGTTAAAACCAGACGCCCTGTGGTGGGATGAAGTTAACATTGATATGATGGAGTCAGTTTGGAACACTGCCAAATTGATGATCAGGTTCGGAGACAGATGTGTAGGGCAAGTGAGTCTAGGAGCTGTTTCGGGGATACAGCACCTTTGGGCACACTGCTGGAGGTATTTCCTTGGAAAATGGTGAGTACAAGGTGTGAGCCAACGTAGTTTGATCCAGGAGTCCAACAGAGCTGAGTAGTGGTCTCAGTGAATAGTCATGCACACTAACTGATGCAGTATACCAGTGGAGGGAATAACACAATCAGTGGCAATAGGAAGCAGATGGAAAGTAACATAGCAAAGGTCATTCAGCAACAGTGGAGCAGAATCCAGGGTCAGATGGGAACCAGCAGAAACAGATCAGATTCCTGGCAAAGCAGCAAAATACTAAGGATGTAGCAGAAGACTACATATATAAGTTGAAACAACAACTTGTATTTATATTGGATCTTAATATATAGATACTTTTCCCAAGGTGTTTCACAGAGGAATAACACAAAATGGAAGCTGTGAAGGATTGAGAGATGGAGAAGATGATCAAAATTTGGTCAGTCACTGGGTTTTAAGGAGGATTTTAAAGGAAGAATGGGAAATGAATAAGTGGATTTAGTGAACGTATTCCAGAGAATGGGGCTTAGGTAGTTGATGACATGTCTATCAAGGTTGAGGCAAGTTGATAAGGGAAAATTCAAGAGGCTAGAGTCAGATGAATGGAGAATTCAGAGAGACTGTAAGTGCTGGAGGAAGTTAAAGAGATTGGGATCAGAAGGGACAAGGTCATGAACGATTTAAACAGAGAGATGAAACCTTTAAATTTGAGGCATTGGGGGATTAGGAATCAACGTAAATTAGTGAGAGCAGGGGTGATGGGCAAGCGGAACTTGGTGTGGAATAACATATGGCAGCACTGTTTTAGATGAGCTGAAGTTTATGGATAGGCAGAAGATGGAGGTCTGGCATAGATCAAGTCTGGAGATGGAAGTAGGTCTTTCTGACAGTAGGGCTATTGGATTGGAAGCTCATCTCGGAGTCGAACAGGATGTTAATGTTGCAAATAGACTGGTTCAGTCTGAGGCAGTGGCCATGGAGAGGGATGTCAATTAAATGAAAGTAAGGGCTTCTGTTTTCCCAGTGCTTGTCGGGAGGAGGCGACAGCTCATCTCAGGCTGGATGTTGGACAAGCAGTCTGATAGCACAACAACAACAATTTGTATTTATATAGTCCCCTTAACCTAAGTAAATTGCTCAAGGTGCTTCACTGAGTGTTATAAGGTAAAATTTGACATAAGGAGATATTAGGGCAGATGATGACAAGCTTAGTCAACGAGATAGATTTTAAGGAGCACCTTGAAGGAGGAAAGAGAAGTAGAGAGGCGGAGATGTTTAGGAAGGGAATTCCAGTGCTTAGGACCTGGGCAGTTGAAGGTATGACCAATAGCGGTAGAGCAATTAAAATTGGGATGCTCAAAAGACCAGAATTGGATGAGCACAGATATCTCAGAGGGTTGTGCAGCTGGAGAAGATTGCAAAAGTAGGGAGAGGTGAAGCCATGGAGGGATTTAAAACAAGAATGAGTATTTTAAAAATCAAGGTATTACTTAACTTGGGTTTCCTCCGGGTGCTCCGGTTTCCTCCCACATGCCAAAGACTTGCAGGTTGATAGGTTAATTGGCCATTATAAATTGCCCCTAGTATAGGTAGGTGGTAGGGAAATATATAGGGACAGGTGGGGATGTGGTAGGAATATGGGATTAGTGTAGGATTAGTATAAATGGGTGGTTGATGGTCGGCACAGACTCGGTGGGCCGAAGGGCCTGTTTCAGTGCTGTATCTCTAAACTAAACTAAACTTAACTGGAAGTCAGTGTAGGTCAACGAGCACAGGGACAACTGGTGAATGGAACTTGATGCAAGTTAGGACATGGGCAGCAGAGTTTTGGATGACCTCAAGTCAACGGAGGGTAGATTGTGGGAGCCTGCAAAGTAGCGCTTTGGAACAGTCAAGTCTGGAGGTAACAAAGGTGTGGATGAGGATTTCAGCAGCAGATGAGCAGAGGCAGGCGTGGAGTCGGGCGATGCTACTGAGGTGGAAATAGGCAGTCTTAATGATGGAGCAGCTATGTGGTCGGAAGATCATCTCAGGCTCAAATATGTCACCAAGATTGTGAGCAGTCTGGTTCAGCCCCAAACAGTTGCCAGAGAGAGGGACACAGCTTGTCACGTGTACTGAAGGCAATGGCTTCTGTCTTCCCAATATTTAATTGGAGGAAATATCTGCTCATACAGTGCCGCATGTTGGACAAGCAGTCTGACAATCTAAAGATAGTGGACGTATCGAGAAAGGTGGGGATGAGATGGAGCTAGGTGCCATCAGTGTACATGTGGAAACTGATGCTCTGTTTTTGGATGCTGTCGCTAAGGGGAAGCATGTAGATGAGAAATAGGAGGAGCCAAGGATAGATCCTTGGGGGACACCAGAGGTAAGTGTACAGGAGCAGGAAGGGTGATTCTCTGGCTATGATTAGATAGAGAGGAATGGAACCAGGAGAGTGCGGTCACAGCCAGCTGGGCAGCAGAGAGGTGTTGGAGGAAGCTGGTGTGGTCATCTGTGTCAAAGACTGTAGACAGTCCAAAAAGGACGAGGAGGGATAGTTTACCTTTGTTGCAGTCACATAGGCTGTCATTTGTGACTCATATAACAACTGGTTCTGTACAGTGGTGCAGCAGAAACTGTGTTACGACCGGGTGAGGAAGGGGTCTCAGGCTTCCCTCTCGCCCCTCTCTTGGTTTGGCCGTAACAGGGTTTAACTTTTAAAACACAGTGTTTTTAGCTTCACCTCAGTGAGTCCTTGCTCACTGCTTTCTAATTGTAATTGTAAATAAACCAATCAGACAGGCTTTCTTAGGTTTAAACAAGAAAGATGTAAGTTTATTAGCATTAACACTCTAACTCAGTTAAAATTACTAAAAATACATGACGCAACCACGCAAGCATGCATACAAGATAAACACCCACACAAATAGATACAGAGGAGGAGGAAGAATTAAAGGGGGAGGGTTTTGGAGCAGTTGATGGAATTCAGTTACTGTCTTTGGTTTGGATGTAAAGTCCTTGATTAGAGTTATGTCTTGCAGTTCTCACTGGGGCCCAATGCACACTTTCAAACTTGTTTTGCTGGTACCAGAAGGCTGAAGATGTCCTCTGTCTTGAGGCTTAAGCTGCTTCCGTGGGTCCCTGGTACCTTTTGAGAGAGAGGGAGAGAGCTTCCTTCTCTTTAGTCTTCAAATAGTGAGCAGTTTTGGCAGATGAGAGAGGGACTTCACAGAGTTTATGTTCTCCAGCCAGATCTGGCAGTGAATGGCTAGACCAGTTGCCATTTCTATTCATTCTGCATCCCTTGGACCTAAGGGAGTGGAGTTGAGGGCCATACTGGAAGAACGTCCAGGGTGAGAGAATGGGGACTAAGACATCAAAGGTAGAGGTGAGGGTGTGGTTCAGCAGATCCTTAGCTGCAGAAATGTCACGGCGGCTAGAGGGCCAAAGACCAGACAGTTTGGATTTTGAGGGCTGAATTTAATGCAGCTGTTAAAAGAGGGAATGATGGCGTGGGGATGGGGGGTGGGGGATGGAGAATCACATGACGAAACAGTCCACCCGAAAATCTGGTGTTGTGACGTCAGTTCTGAATTAAGTCAAAGGTGGGAAAGCACCAAGGTGGTATTGCTGCCCCGAGGTGATGAGAATCACATTTAAATTGCGAGCGGGCAGCACCCGTGCCTTCAGGTTTATGGCCTTTAAAAGCTGGTGGCACCAAGTCAAGAAGCTTCAGTGCCACAACGGGGAGGCAGCCATGAACTGTGCTGCATAGGGGAAGAGGAGGTTGCAGAGGACATTGTTGGATTGTGTGTTCTGCAAGGTGTGTGGGGGTCTTGGGGTCCCTGACGGGGTTCTGAGCCTCGATTGATTTAAAAAGGGGGATCTAGGTTTGGGTGGTTGTACTGGGTGACTAAACTGTTGTGTGAGATGTTTGGTCGCCCATACTGCTGGATGAGAGGGTCAGCTATCAGCAAAGGTGGGTACTGAGGGCCTTGGAGAAGTTGCAAAAGCTCAGTTGGCAGGACAGGGTCCTCTCTGCATCGACAGCGGTCTGAAGGCCTACTGTCTTATGCACCTGCTTCAGGATGAGTTGCGACCTATGGGATTTCAGGGTCGCCCTATACCCATCGCCCTCAAGATCACAGTGGCAGTGAACTTTTACACGTCTGGATCTTTTCAAGGATCCATAGCGGACATGTGTGGAGTCTCACAGGCAGTAGCCCACTGCTGCATCAAGGAGGTGACCAGTGGCCTATTCAAGAGGACCGGCAACTATGTGCACTAACTGACCGACCCTGACAGTCAGGCCGAGAGGGCCATTGGATTCAGGGTCATCACTGGATTTCCCTGGGTGCAAGGTCTGATAGACTGCATGCCATCAAGGCTCCCACGGACCAGCTAACCACCTTCATCACCAGGAAGGACTTCCATTCAATCAACGTTCAACTGGTCTGCGACCACTGATAGTGTTTCCTGCTGCTTTTCTGCTTTTCCTGAAGTAGCCATGACAACCACATACTTCAACAGCCGCAGGTGCCATAGCTTTTCAGGTTCCCCATTCGCCCTCAGGGATGAATTCTCAGGGACAAGGACTACCCATTGAAGACATGGCTACTCACGCCTGTGAGGAACCCTCGCACTGTAGCAGAGGAGAAGTACAACACTTGCCATGGCACCACCTGAGTGACCATTGGACTGTTGAAGATGAGATTCCACTGCCTCAATCGATCAGGTGGAGTCCAGCATATTGTGGTGGTCTGCTGTGCTCTGCACAATCTAGCACTGCAGTGGGGAGAGGCCTTACGTAACAATGAGATGCTTACCAATAAAGAGGATGCAGAGGAGGGAAAGAATGAAGCACCCCTGGATGTTGAAGCTCTCGCAGTCGAGGCCAGGCAGATTGAGCGACATGCCAAGGAGGCAAGAGATAATCTTAGAATCACCTGCTTCCAGCCACCCTGATGCCCACAAAGAAACCAATAAAGTCTCACCCCAATGCATATGTACTGTCGCCTTCTTTCCATTTGGGTTCCCTGACTTGCATTCAGCTGAAAACCACTCTAGGGCCCATGGGAGTTCAAATGTTAATGAGGGCTGTGGTTACATTGACATTCCACTAAGGGGGAAGGGTGAAGTCAGCAGCTCACAATGAAGGCATGATAGAATAATGACTGTTACACATTGATCATTAATTACGTGAGAAAAAGAACTTCATATTAATCATTACATTTCAGATGGCAAACACCCACCCGTAACTCCCCAAGTGTGGCTAGGATAGTTTTCTTACTGTGTTTGCAAGTGCTCCTACAAGGTGTGATCTGGGCTGGAGGCAGGTTGCTGATCAGGCTGCCCCTTGGCCTGTGATGACTTCGGCAGCCGTCCTCTAGCTGACTGAGGCCTGGAAGGCCCCGGCTGCCTGAGGCTTTCCTGCACTGGTTCAGGACTCTCCTCAGGCGTCACAGCTGCTGGAGCTGGGCTCACTGGCGGAGGGGCAGAGGAGCCGCTGTCCACACTTACAGTGACCTGAGGGGAGCTCTTGGATGTGGAGGCCAGCCTCTCCTCCTCCCTTTCAAGGCTCGCTTGAACCTCCATGCTGACCAGAGAAGGATGTGGAGCGGGAGATGACTCCAGGCGCCTTGTCCTTTTGCCTTGCCACTGCTGCATCGAGTTCATAGCCAAGGCAATGGTGTGCAGGTCTGCGTGCATCTGTGGCATCTGGCTCTCCATGAGGACCACAAATCTATTAATGGAGGAAGCCATGCGCTCACATGCCTGGGACATGGCAACAGTCATGGCATGGATGGACTCCTCACTTGTCTGCTCTGGCATCTCTGCTAGATGTTCCCTTACTTCTCTCTACCATTCCAGCATGCCCTGTGCTGTCAACACCAGAGACTCGTCATCAGTCTGGGTCTCAGCATGGGCCTGGCCACCCACAGTCCTCCGACTGTCAGAGACCTCAGCTGTCTCAGCCTCAGCCAGCTGCTCGGGCGTGTGTGTGGTGCTCTCACCAGCTTGTGACCTTGATTCTACAGCCAAGTGGAAATCCACCAAGGTGAAAGTATCTGTGCTGGTGGAAGGTGCAGGAGAATCATGGGATGGTGCTTCCTCTGACTGCTGATCCTCCTCGGAGGTGGAATTCTACCCCGCCCCTTCCTGTGGAATCTCCTATGGATGGCAACATACATGAGAGAACACAAACATGTGTGGGTTAGGATTAACAGATCTCGTCATGCCAACCACGCATGATGGGAGTCTCCAGAAGTGAACTGTATGTCGATGGAAGTGAATCCTCATGCTCTTGCGCGGAGACTCCAGTCTCACCATCCGCTATGGAGCAGCCGCCCTGTGTTCCCACCAGCTCTAGTGCCTCCTGCTTAGCCATGGAGAGAGGCCTGATGTCTGGCATCACTCTGCCAGTCTGTAATGTCTCCCTCCTGTTGTAGGCTGTCTTGTCTTGGAAGTGGAAAGAGGGAGATAGTCATACCTTGCAAAGAGATCAACATGACTGCTCTGCTAGTGGCAGCCTCTCGTCCCCTACTGTGTTTCCTATGGAACTCATCCACCCGTCAGCTCTCAGGGGAGTTAATAGGGATGAACTGTGGCCTGTGGCCGAGATGCATCTGTGCATCTGTCAGGATGAGGTGATGCTTAACCCTGTTTGCCTGTGCTTTTGTGTTGTCTCCCTCCCCATGTCCTGCTTCCTCCCACATAACCACAAGCAATCCCTAAAAAGGAGAGGGACAGGTAAGGAGCAACCACCTTGGCAGAACGAAAGTTTTCGTTGACCCTCTTGCGGCACTGAACCCATGTGCGGGTGTTGACACTACAGCTGCTGACCTTCTCAGCGATACTGTCCAGGCTTGCTTGGTCAGGAAGGATGACCTCTTCTTGTCATCGCTGGCGAAGATGACCTCCCGCTGTTCCCTTGCAGCCTGGGGGAGAATTTTGAAGGAGGCATCGCCAAACCGTGGAGTCACCTGGTGTCTTCCTTCTGCCATGGTCACTGCAGGCTTGGGTCCTGGTTGACTATCAGGCAGCAGAAGGGGTCCTGGAACAGCAAACACACACTGTGGACACTCTTTTACAGCAGGTAGGAGTGAATTCAGGGCTGGCAGGCCTTTAAATACGGCACCCGCAACTGCTCTGTGGTCATTTTTAAAAATTATTCATTCATGGGATGAGAGCGTCGCTGGCCAGGCCAACATTTATTGCCCATCCCTAATTGCCCTTGAGAAGGTGGTGGTGAGCTGCCTTCTTGAACCACTGCAGTCTATGTGGGGTAGGTACACCCACAGTGCTGTTAGGAAGGGAGATCCAGGATTTTGACCCAGCGACAGTGAAGGAACGGCGATATAGTTCCAAGTCAGGATGGTGTGTGACTTGGAGGGGAACTTGCAGGTGGTGGTGTTCCCATGCATCTGCTGCCCTTGTCCTTCTAATTGGTAGAGGTCGTGGGTTTGGAAGGTGCTATGTAAGGAACCTTGGTGCATTGCTGCAGTGCATCTTGTTGATGGTACACACTGCTGCCACTGTGCATCAGTGGTGGAGGGAGTGAATGTTCATGGATGGGGTGTCAATCACGTGGGCTGCTTTGTCCTGGATAGTGTCGAGCTTCTTGAGTGTTGTTGGAGCTGCCCCATCCAGGCAAGTATTCCATCACACTCCTGACATGTGCCTTGTAGATGGTGGACAGGCTTTGGGGAGTTAGGAGATGAGTTACTCGCCACAGGATTCCTAGCCTCTGACCTGCTCTTGTAGCCACGGTATTTATATGTTTACTGCAGTTCAGTTTCTGGTCAATGGTATCCCTTAGGATGTTGATAGTGGGGGATTCAGCGATGGTAAAGCCATTGAATGTCAAGGGGAGATGGTTAGATTCTCTCTTGTTGGAGATAGTCATTGCCTGGCACTTGTGTGGCACGAATGTTACTTGCCACTTATCAGCCCAAGCCTGGATATTGTCCAAGTCTTGCTGCACTTCTACATGGACTGCTTCAGTATCTGAGGAGTTGCAAATGGTGCTGAACATTGTGCAATCATCAGCGAACATCCCCACTTCTGACCTTATGATTGAAGGAAGGTCATTGATGATGCAGCTGAAGATGGTTGGGCCTAGGACACTACCCTGAGGAACTCCTGCAGTGATATCCTGGAGCTCAGATGATTGACCTCCAACAACCACAACCATCTTCTTTTGTGCGAGGTATGACTCCAACCAGTGGAGAGTTTTCCCCCTGGTTCCCATTGACTTCGGTTTTGCTCGGGCTCCTCGATGCCATCTCGGTCAAATACTGCTTTGATGTCAAGGGCAGTCACTCTCACATCACCTCTTGAGTTTAGCTCTTTTGTCCATGTTTGAACCAAGGCTGTAATGAGGTCAGGAGCTAAGTGGCCCTGGCAGAACCCAAACTGAGCATCACTGAGCAGGTTATTGCTAAGCAAGTGCCGCTTGATGGCACTGTTGATGACACCTTACATCAATTTACTGATGATTGAGAGTAGGCTGATGGGGCAGTAATTGGCCGGGTTGGACTTGTCCTGCTTTTTGTGTACAGGACATACCTGGGCAATTTTCCACATTGCAGGGTAGATGCCAGTGTTGTAGCTGTACTGGAACAGCTTGGCTAGGGGTGCGGCAAGTTCTGGAGCACAGGATTTCAGTACTATTGCCGGAATATTGTCAGCGCCCATAGCTTTTGCAGTATCCAGTGCCTTCGGTTGTTTCTTGATATCACGTGGAGTGAATCGAATTGGCTGAAGTCTGGCATCTGTGATGCTGGGAAGTTCAGGAGGAGGCCGAGATGGATCATCAACTCGGCACTTCTGGCTGAAGATTGTTGCAAATGCTTTAGTCTTATCTTTTGCACTGATGTGCTGTGCTCCCCCATCATTGAGGATGGGGATATTTATGGAGCCAACTCCTCCAGTTAGTTGTTTAATTGTCCACCACCATTCACGGCTGGATGTGGCAGAACTGCAGAGCTTAGATCTGATCCGTTGGTTATGGGATCGCTTAGCTCTGTCTAGTGCATGCTGCTTACGCAGTTTGACACGCAGATAGTCCTGTGTTGTAGCTTCACCAGGTTGACACCTCATTTTGAGGTATGCCTGGTGTTGCTCCTGGCATGCCCTCCTGCACTCTTCATTGAATCAGGGTTGGTCTCCTGAGTGGTTCCAGCATTTCTTGTTTTTATTTCAGATTTCCAGCATCCGCAGTATTTTGCTTTTATTTTGGTCTCCTGGCTTGATGGGTAATGGGAGAATGGGGGATATGCCAGGCCATGAGGTTACAGATTGTGGTTGAGTACATCTGACGCCATACCTGGCCTCTTGCCTCCCACCCCACCATGTGATTGTGGAGGTGGGGGGAAGCCCCTCGTCTCCAGTATGTGAAATGGCCGCCCGCCGCATGTTCACGGTGGGACGGGCATCCATGTCACAAATAAAAACAAGGGCGGCACAGTGGCGCAGTGGTTAGCACCGCAGCCTCACAGCTCCAGGGACCCGGGTTCGATTCCGGGTACCGCCTATGTGGAGTTTGCAAGTTCTCCCTGTGTCTGCGTGGGTTTTCTCCGGGTGCTCCGGTTTTCTCCCACAAGCCAAAAGACTTGCAGGTTGATAGGTAAATTGGCCATTATAAATTGTCACTAGTATAGGTAGGTGGTAGGGAAATATAGGGACAGGTGGGGATGTTTGGTAGGAATATGGGATTAGTGTAGGATTAGTATAAATGGGTGGTTGATGTTCGGCACAGACTTGGTGGGCCGAAGAGCCTGTTTCAGTGCTGTATCTCTAATCTAATCTAATCTAATTGGAAACGGCACCTGTTTCCAGTCCCACCGTCGGAACTAAATTCATCCCTGGAAGTGCAGTTGTAAGTGAATCGGAAGGCAGTGGAGGGTTCGAGTGATGTAGTAGAGTGCTAGAGTTGGATGTCATCAGTATACATGTGGAAGCTGTCCCCATGTTTTCATATGATGTTGCTAAGGAACAACATTTAAACAAATAAGTTGTATGGTGTCTCCATTCAAGAGGGAATTATACAAACAACTTAAATGTTCAGATATTGATTGCTGTAATTCCAAAACTTGAGTTAGCCAGAAATTTGCTCTTTGATTGAATTCCTGGTGGAGTAACTCTAAGACTAATATGTAAAATATTTGTTTTGTTTAAATGACTTAACACAATGTGAAACTTTAGTGATACAGTTAAGAACTGCATGTTCTTTGCATTTTTTGATAGTCAGCAATCTTTATTGTGAAATAATTTTGTTTTGTTATTTTGATTCTTCTAGTTGTAGTGAGCGAACTCCAGATGAAGGTATGATGTGCAACTTTACTTCCCTTTTCTAAATGTTCATATTGCCAGTCTGGGATTTTGAGCTGCTACAGTTGTTCTGTCCTCAGATCCAACCGTACTGTAATGAGGTACCCAAGAAGATCCCAGTCTGTGATCAAAACTATGCACCAGTCTGTGGAACTAACGGAGTGACCTATGGCAATGAATGTCGACTCTGCGTTGCAGTTTGGTATGTTCTTTTAAAAGCAGAAACTTGAGGGGGTATTTTATACAGCTGTACACCTTGCACAATGATGGAGGTCAGGTTAGAGAAAGAAGAGAACAATATGTGGGGCAAAATTAGAGTTGGACAGTAGGATAAAGATGATGGAAAAGTAAATCAGGTGGAGGGTAGCAAAATCCTGCCCCTAAGGAAGCATAATCGGCCATTTTGCACTGCTGTCCATGATATTTCAGGCTGTAAGGGGTACACTCAGCAAGGCGGCAATCCTAGCACAGATACTCACTCGGCAGGAGAACTGGTGCCATAGTGTTACCACCCTGGCTCTTACTCATGCTCCCTTCCAATGATACAACCCAGCTGAATTTGCCCTTCTTGCCCTCATTCTCTGACCTGTGTTTGTACCTGGAATACATGCAGGTACATGCAGGTAGCAAAAATTAGGCAATGCTGAAAACACTCAGCAGGTCAGTTAGCATCTGTGAAGAGAGGAAGGTAGGTTAATGTTTAAGATCAATGATCTTTTGTTTACCCTACCCTCTTCTCTCCAGAGGTGCTCCCTGATGTGCTGGGTGTTTCTGGCATTTTCTAATTTTATTACAGATTTCCAGCATCTGCAGCATTTGCTTTAAGTCGTGCAAAAAATGAAGGACCATCTGCAAAATGATTTTATTTCCTCTACCAATATTCTTATCATATTTCATCCATTGGCTTGTACCCTTAATAGCTTCTATTGAACAGTGATTGTTCTAGTTAAAACCACTTGTAAAAGGATATAAGTATGACAAAGGCCGGGCAATAGATTGGAGAAAAGTTTATTTTGAGGGGTTGAGAATAGAACCTTGGAAAATAAAAATGACAATAGCATCGGCAAACAATGATGTAGATAAGTAATGGAAAACATTTAATAAGGTGTCCAACAGAACCCAGGGAAAATAGATTCCGCTAAAATACAAGAAGAAACTAAATACTAACGAGGCACCATGGATGAGTAAGGACATAAGGGAAAAATTGCGAGTAAGAAAAGAGACATACACCAAGTACAAGGGCAGCAGGGGAGAGCATGACAAGAGAGAATACGAAGAGACTAGGAGAGAAGACAAGGAAACAATTAGGAAGGCAAAGAGAAACTATGAAATTAAATTATCAAGGAACATAAAACAAAATATTAAATTATTCTATAGGCACATAAGTAATAAAAGGAAAGCCGTGATGGGAATAGGGCCACTTAATGATAGACAGGATAAAATCGCAGGCAGGTATAGCCAAATGGCAGAAATATTAAATAATTATTTTGCTTCAGTATTTACCAGAGAGATGGATCAGGTGATTCTGACCAATGTTCCCACTCAGATGCCTGTGTGCACGATTGCACAACAGTCTGAAAGGTACTATGAAAAAAAATTTAAAGGTACCGCGCATTGAAAAAACTGGCCATGCACAACAATGAAATTTTATAGGGAGCATTGGATATGACATCAGAAGATGAGATTTAAAAATGATATAACTGCATTTAAAATAAAGAGGAGAAATAGTAAATAAACTAAACAAATTTAGAAAGGATAAAACACCAGTCTGGATGCAATGTGTCTGCAAATTCCAAAAGAATCTAGGGAAGAGATAACAGAGGCACTATTACACATAGTCAATCATTTATTAGAAAAAGGCACAGTGCCAGAACGCTGGTGGTAGCTAACATTATACCCATATTTAAAAATGGAGATAGAATATGTCCAGGGAACCATACACCAGTCAGTTTGACAGCAGTAGTAGGAAAAATAATGGAATCCCTGCTATAGGATAAAATAGAAAAAACATCTAGAAACTAAAAATATAATAATGAATAGTCAACATGGATTTCAAAAGGCAAAGTCTTGCTTGATTAAACTCATTGAATTCTTTGAAGAGGTAACAGAGAGAGTAGATAATGGCAATATAATAGATGTAATATATCTAGATTTCCAAAAGGCTTTTGATGAGGTACCACATAATAGAATTGTGAATATAGTCACAGCATGCAGAGTCAGGGGAAAAGTAGCAGAATGGATAGCAAGCTGGCTGTAATACAGAAAGCAGAGAAGGGGTAAAAGGTAACAATTCAGAGTGGCAGAAGGTGGGAATTGGGGTCCCACACTGAGGTGAACTGCAACAAATTACAAGAAAACTTCCAAATGGGCAGACAATTGGCAAATGAATTTCAGCATAGACAAACGTTAGGTATTATATTTTGGTAAGAAAAATAAGGAAATCACGTATTACTTGGAAAATAAGAATTTAAATGGGGCAGAGGAACAAAGGGATCTGTGAGTACAAATACGCAAATCACGAAAAGTTGTGATGTAGGTTAATAAGTCCATAACAAAAGCAAATCAAGCACTAGGTTTTATTTCTGAGTGGTAGAATGGAAAAGTAGATAAGCAACCTGTATTGAACTTTGGTTAGACCACACTTGGAGTACTGTATAGTTCTGGTCGCCATAATATAAAAAGGATATAGAGGCCGGGATTTTACCCTAGGCGTACGGGAGCTGGCCACCGACTAAAAAGTCGGCCGTTAAGTGGCTACTTAAGGGCTTTGATAGGCCTGGGGCGGGCGGGCCGTTTCTTGCCACAGCTGCCCTGTGTAATGTGGTGGCGGAGGCGGGAGCGGGTCGGGAAGGACTCCCGGAGCCTCCCGCTCCATTTTACGCCACCGTCCCGCTCTTTGGGGTGGCTTAAAATTCAGCCCAGATGCACTGGAAAGGATGCCAAAAAGATTTACAAGGATGATACCAGAACTGCAAGGCTATACCTTTCAGGCAAAGATGAACAGCCTTGAAAAGAGAAGGCTGAAGTGTGACCTTATAGAAGTCTTTAAAATCGTAAAAAGTTTTGACAGAGTAGACAGAAAGAGAGTGTTTCCACTTGTGGGGAAGAGCAAATCTAGAGGCCATCAATATATACCAAGAAATTAAATAAAAAATTCAGAAGAAACTTCTTTACCTAGTGAGGGATGAGAATGGGGAACGTACTATCATAGGAAGTAGTTGAGGCAAATAGTATACATATTTAAAACTTGATTGAGTTTTTTGATAAGGTAACAAAGAGGGTTGATGAGGTTAATGTGGTTGATGTAGTGTATATGGACGTCCAAAAGACGCTTCATAAAATGCCACATAATAGGCTTGTCAGCAAAGTTGAGACCCATAGAATAAAAGGGACAGTGGCGGCATGGACGGGAAACAGAGAAGTGGTAAACGGTTGTTTTTTGGACTGGAGGAAGGTGTACAGTAGTGTTCTCCAGAGGTCAGCATTAGGACTACCGCTTTCTTCATATATATTGACTAGGGTACAGGGCAAAATTTGGAAGTGTTGTGAATTGTGAGGAGGATAGTAATAGACTTCAAGAGGATATAAACAGGCTGGTGGAATGGGCAGACATGTGGCAGACGAAATTTAATGCAGAAAAATGTGAAGGGACATATTTTGGTAGGAAGAATGTGGAAAAGCAATAGAAAATAAAGGGCACAATTCTAAAGATGCTGCAGCAACAGAGAAGCCTGGGGGTATATGTGCACAAATCATTAAAGTTGGCAGACAGGTGAGAAAGACATATGGGATCCTGGGCTTTATAAATAGAGGCATAAAGCACAAAAGCAAGGAAGCAATGATGAACCTTTATAAAGCACTGGTTCAGCCTCAACCTACTGTGCTTTAGAAAGGATGTGAATCTTTAGAGAGGGTGCAGAAAAGATTTACGAGAATTGTTCCAGGGATGAGGGACTTCAGTTACATGGATAGATCAGAGAAGTTGGGGTTGTTCTCCTTAGAGAAGAAAAGGTTGAGAGGAGATTGGATAGAGGTTTTCAGAATCATGAGGGGTATAGACAGAGTAGATAGAGAGAAACTGTTCCCTTTTGCAGAGGGATTGATACCGATTTAAGATGATTGGCAAAAGAACCAAAGGCAACAAGAGAAAACAATTTTTGTGTATTGAGTAGCTAGGACCTGGAATGCACTGCCTGAGAGTGTGATGGATGCAGATTCAATTGTGGCTTTCAAAAAGGAACTGGATAAGCACCTGAAAGTAAAATAAATTGCAGTGTTACGGGGAACAGGTGGGGGAGTGGGACTGGCTGAATTGCTCTTGCAGAGAGCTGACGTAGACTTGACTTTCCAAATTGCCTCCTTCTGTACTGTAACCATTCTATGATTCTAAGAGGAGGCTAGATAAGCATATGAGGAAGAAGGGAATAGAGGGTTATGCTGAGAAATGTAGATGAGGAAGAATGGAAGGAGTCTTGAGTGTAGCATAAATATCAGCATCAACTGGTTGGGCTGAATGGCCTGTTTCTGTGCTACGTATTCTATGTAATTCTATATAATAGAGAAATGAATGGTTTTATGGGGTAAGTCAACCAAATAAAAGGGGCATTGGAAAACTGGCTGAAGCTTGTTTGCAAAGTTTTAGATGTTTATAAGAAAGAAAGAACTTGCATTTATGTAGCGCTTTTCATATCCTCAGATGTCCCAAAGCACTTTGTACCCAATGAAGTACCTTTTGAAGTGTAGTCACTGTTGTAATGTAGGGAACTCAGAAGTCAATTTGCGCACAACTAGGTCTCACAACAGTTATGCTGGAAATTTAGCGCAGTACTGAGGGAGTACTGTCTAGTTACACATGCCGTCTTTCCATTGAGGCTCTGACTGCTTGTTCAGGTGGAGGTATACAACTCCATAATACTATCTAAAGAAGAAAGAGGAGTAATTCTCGTCAATGTAGCTCCACTGCAAAAATAGATGAACTGATCACTCATTCAATTGACTGCTGTGTTTGCCTACATGTCAGTAACTTCAAAAGTAATTCATTGACTGTGAAGTGCTTTGGGACGTCCTGAGAATGTGATGAAGTGCTATATAAATAGTTCCTTCTTTAATTGAACTTGCTTATTCCACATACTCGGATAGTTCTTGACTTTACAATATTGTAAAATGAGTGATAGTGATAGCAGCCTGTTTTACATCTCTCTGATTTCATTTACACAGTCACACAGTCAAAATCTTCGCATTAATATTTCAAGCAGTCAATCCTGGCCATGTTGTCTAAATTATTTTATAAACATCAACGTTGATATGAAATCTAGCCATGACAGACTAGGGCTTTACCAGGAACTGCAACTAATTATGCACAATAGTCATCATTGCCACTGAAACAATAAAATTTGTTCAGTCATATGGGTGGTTGAAGCCGATAGTAGATCTCATTTTCCCTGTCTGTCTATTATCATATAAATATAATACAGACATCCCCATACTGTCACCATGGCTTGAGAGCTAACTTTCTGATCGGTGATTACTATATATTGGACACTCACTTAATAACTGACTGACAGCAGCTGCTATAAAGTTTGTAAATTCCTGCCTCAAGGTTGTCTCTTGGTATAATAACAAGAAAGCATCATTAGGATGTGAGCCTAATGCCTTTTTAGCAGCAATGTGAACAGGAGAGTTCTTACTGTGCCTGTGACCTGCACCACTGAGGGATCTACTGCAGATGCCAGAAGAGGTGCCACACACTCCAGGGCAGCTCACAGTGCAGATCATCATTCATCTCTCTGTGCAGTTCTGGGCGATTATCTCTTTGTCAGATCTTGGACCTAGCAGCATAGTCTACAAGGACACAAGTAACTGATGTAGATGACCTTGCTTGGACAGCATACTTTGTTCATGGGCAGATCTTGGAATTACGGCGGAGGAAATAACCAGCAGGTACTTAGCTTCAAGCAGCTGGCACCACTTGCTCCAACTCACCTAAGCAATGTAACTCGCTCTGTACATCCACCTTACCCTTGCTATCTACATTCTTTAGGGTATGTGTAATTCTGCAGTTGCATGGCAGAGGTGATGATAGTCAGGCACTCTGTTCTGTAAAGCAATTTGAGTTGTGTGAAAGTCCCTGATAGGACAAGGTCACATGACATGGATATATGGGACTAATCATGAGGTCAGAAGAGGTCTCTGACTTCACCAACCGCCACCCGCCCCCCCCCCCCCACCCCCACCCCCACCACCCCCCACTACCTCAGTACTATCCCACCCACTGATGTCAAGGATACCCTCCTCATGTGAGGTCTTGGGTTTTGGATTGCTTTGAGGCACCATGTTTGTGGGGTCTCTTTATGCTATAGTACAGAAATATTGAAAATATGCAGAGCAGAGACAACAGCTTCGAAACTCACTGCATGTGACAAATTGAAAATATTTATATCATTCATATTCCTTTTGTAAAGCCCAATTAAGATCTGTTGCTATGCACTTTCTAATTATACCAGACATCCACATTGTCCCTAGTGACTGCACCTTGATGTGGAGAAGACTTGGCTGATCCTCTGACCCTGAAAGCCATGCTGGTAGGAGTAGAGCTTATGGTCAGACCACTGAAGTCAGCAGGTCAAAAAGTAGGAGCCAGACTAAAAGTTAGCCCAGCCTGTCTACCTGGCAGGGAACTATGAGTCAAGCTAATGACCTGTCCATGCAACAATGCCTTTAGTTATGGAAACAACCCAGAGACAGGTCTGCTACAGACAGGAAAATATAAACATCAACTTTGGAGAACTGTGAACTGCTGGATTTTAGGCAAGATGATACTCCAATTGGATTCAAATATTTTGTTCTGCACAGACAGAGAATGGAAGAAATGGGTTGCCTCATGTTCCATTAGAGGAATCTAACCAACTAACTAACTAAACATTCACAATCGTCAAATTCCTGCTGGGTAATTCTTGTTGAAGTGATTTGTGACTTTAACCCCTTGTCGGGACTAAACCAAATCAGGAGTACATCCCTATGAATCTCCTTTAATCAAGTTCAAACTAGACAAATTCTCATTGACACTTACTTGGATCCAAAGAATTGTACCAGTCTTCCCTCAAAGAAAGAAAACCAACAGAGAATATTACCATCTTTTGGATAGCCTATTTTAATAATTATGGCTAAGTCATAAATAGCCCAGATATTATAAGGGTCTGGGAACTCTCTTCAATATGTATCTCTCCACTTAAAGAGACACAGAGAGGGGGTTCTTTGTAGTTGTATACAGAATGCTACATGAGATGATTTATTAATTTTTATAAATTTATTAAATAACTTAACATGCAATACACTTCTAAGTGGATAAGTATATCACAATATTAAATATTACTAAAAGATGCAACACATAATCTTATTTCTACCATAGAATCCAAAAGTTTAACCTTACAGCAAAATATCTTAGAATATCCAGAATATCCATCAAAATTTCAAGTAAACTTTTTACCTTAAATTTCCCTTAGTTGAGAAGCGTTGTTTGAGGATTCAACACATCTAAACTTCGCGTCAAAACTTCTCATGTTTATACTGTTTCTGAAGTGTCATCTGACTTTTAGCATTTAAATGTGACCTTCCGGTCTTCCTTTTAAAATCCATATATTTAATTACCATATCCACTTAATGTTTTACTGAAGTTCCTTTGCTTTTGAAGTTGTGAGCATTTATCTGATCAAAATGTTTATAATTGTGTTTACTTAACCTCTCTTGTTCCTGTTAGTCCATTCCATTTATCGTTTCATTATCTATAATTGCCCTTTCCATGGCACTCAAAGCAACCTCCGGAGCCGACCTGCCTGTACAAACCAATTAAGTTTATTGCTACCTCTTACTGACAGGATATTTCAATGTGTGTGTTTATCTTCCAAGACCCTGACAACAGAGACACAAATGGATTTTGCAACTTGTTTCTGGTTCATAACAGGGACCTTGAAATTTTCTAACTCTACCTTCTTAAAAGAGAATGTCAGTGAGTTCTAAAAACTGATCATTCATTCAATCTTTAATTCTAAAAGGTATAATATTTTTAACTATTTCTAAATTCTACTTAATTAAGCCTTTTATACCTATATTCTATCACATTGTCTGCTTCTATTATGCCAGTGCTGGTAATGGGAAACATCTTCTTCATGCTGGTCATGTATAAGTACATCATGGGCTGGATCTCTGCTCAGCAGATGGTTGGCCTGCAGCAGCCAACATCACTTTTTCACCTATGTACTTTGATTAATTCTGTATTTACCCTTGAACCTCTCTTCAAAATCCTCCAGATAATGGTGCATATTATAGGTCACTAGAAAGAGGGACTGGATGAAGAGCTCAGCTGCCAGTTTGCCCTCATCTCCTTCAGTGATGCCAGCTATTTCATCTGTTACATTGTTGACTTTAATTGTAACCAACTTCTCTCTCTGTAAATTCATTTATCTTGCTACCAAAGAATGGTGAGTTTTGCATTTCCTTATAAATAAGACCCCAGGCTGCATCCATGATACGCAACATTCCTAAGTGATAACTGTATGCAATTTTGACATGAGTTGCAAAAATTAATCATTGGAGTAGTTTGGCTGATGAGATCAAGGTAGAATGGTGACAACTCAACAACCAAGCAGCCAGCTGCTCTGTCATCTATGCCTTTGATCTCAGAATACTTTTTGTATTTCAGGGCAACCGGGGTGAAAATTATGATTAAAAAGTTTGGAAAATGCTGAATTCATCTTCACAGAGACTAGCAAAGGCTCCCAGCTAAACATCACTACTGTCAAGCAAACTGTAATGATCAATTAATCAATCCAATGACAACCATTTACTCTTAAACATTACATTAATGATACTATTCAATTATTGTAGCTGCTAACAGTGAAGATGCTCAATCAAAAATCATGTGCAAACAGTTCTAAGAAAATTCTTTTGATCTTTGGTTAAAAAACTTTTGCATTTTTTTTATATTATATAATATATATTTGGGCCATTAATTGTTTAATAGTTTTTCTGCTTCAACTTGTAGGCTCTTCATATGAAATGTTTGTTTTTTTCAAAATAAAACAACCAAAAAAGTTGCTGTTTCTTATCAGTCTATGATTCCTTAGGAAGAACATGAGAAGGAACAGATTAGAATTTACGTAATGCCTTATCATATCTTTCAGAAACATCCAAAAATATTTCATATACAATGAACTACAGTCTTTGTTATTTGGTCAAAGATAACTTCCAATTTGTGCACGACAAGGTCACATGAATAACAAAAGAGCTGAGTGACTAGTTAATCTGTTTTTGGTGATGAAATGTTGGCCAGGACACAGAGAGTTCTTCTTTAAATAGTGCTGGGTTTCCTTAACATCCACCTGAACTACCCTGAAAGACAATACCTTCGGCATTGCAGCACTCCCTCGGTACTGCACTAAAGTCTAGATTATGTACTGTGGCTACGTGAGTTAATAAAAATGGGAACATAAGAAGCTCCATAGAGCATATTCTTATATTCTTATATTCCCAAATCCTTTTTCTTTCCCTGCCATGAGCATGGCCAAGTGCCTGTGGATCAAAGCGCCAGATATAGGGCACGGAGGAACACAACCTCCTTCCATCCCGAACTTAAGGATAGCGCTAAACCATTTTGTTCAAGCACTGCTGAGCCTGCCTCAATTGTCTTACCGGTGCCTTCAAAGTCTGGCTTTGGTGTTACTAACATGCTACCGCATGGTACATACAGGCTGCGAAAGTAGACAAATATCAGCGGCGCTGCTGCTGTTGCATTTATCACTACGCATGTGTGGCCAGGCAGAGGAAACAGTGGCTGAAAGAGGGCAAAAAGAAATCAGGTGAACAGTTGGATTTTATCAGCAGCAGTGCCAGAAGTGGAGGACAAATTGATATTTTCACAGTGAAAGTGGAGTGTGCAGGTAATCAGGCCCCAAAGCTGCACGAGGCCACCCTCCAAGGCCATCTGCAGTCTTCTCCACTGAAAGTCAATTCCACTAGTCATGCTTGGAATTCTTTGCCATCTTTGGAATTCTCTGCCCCAGAGGGCTGTGGAGGCTCAGTAGTTGCATTTGTTCAAGACTGAGATCGATAGATTTCTCCATATCAAAAGCATCAAAGGATACGGGGATAGTGCAGGAAAATGGTGTTGAAGTAGAAGATCAGCCATGATCTCACAGAATGGTGGAGCAGGCTCGAAGGGCTGAATGGCTTACTCCTGCTCCTATTATGTTCTTATGCTGCAGCCACTGGGAGAGCATTTCATAGAAGCACTAAGACTGCAACATAACCCTGTTATTTAAGAAAGGAGGAAGAGAGAAAACGGGGATCTAAAGGCCAATTAGCCTAACATTGGTAGTAGGCAAAATGCTAGAATCTATTATTAGGGCCATGGTAACAGGGCCCCTAAAAAAATCATAATATGATTAAGCAGAGTCAACACAGATTTATGGAAAGGAAATCATGTTTGACAAAGCTGTTGTAGTTTTTTTGAGAATGTAACTAGTAGGATGAATAAGGGGAACCAGTGAATGCAACATTTTTGGATTTTCAAAAAGCATTCACTAACGTGCCACACAAGACGTTATTATACAAATTTAGGACTCGTGGGATTGGGGGTAATCTATTAGCATAGATTAAGGATTGGTTAATAGACAGAAAACAGAGCAGGAAGAAATGGGACATTTTCAGTTTGGCAAGCTGTAGCAAGTGGGTGTTGCAAGGATCAGAACTTGGACCTCAGCTATTTCCAAGCTATATTAATGATCTAGGTGAGGCGACCTGAGTGTAACAGATCCAAAATCACTGGCAATACAAAGTTAGGTGGAAAAGTAAGAAGTGAGGAGAACACAAAGAGGCTGTAGTGGGATACAGACAAGTTGGGTAAGTATCCATGAATATGGCTGATGGAATATAATTGTTGAAGTGTGAAGTTTCCATTTTGGTTGGAAAAATAAAAAAGCGGAATATTTTTTGAATGGTGAGAGACTGGGAAATGTTTGCATTCGGAGGACCTGGGTGTCCTTATACATGAATCACAGAAAGTTAACATGCAGGTACAGCAAGCAATTAGGAAGGGAAATTGTATGTTAGCTTTTGTTACAAAGGGATTGGAGTATAAGAGTAAAGAAGTCTTACTACAATTATACAGGGCACTGGGGAGTTCGTACCCGGAGTACTGGGTGCAGTTTTATTGTCCTTACCTCAGGAAGGTCAGACATACTCTAGAGAGAGTGCAACGAACATTCACTAGACAAGTTCCTGGAGTAAGGGGATTTCCTATGAGGAAGCATTGAGTAGACTAGGCCTAGATTCCCTGGAGTTTAGAAGAATGAAAGGTGATCTAATTAATATATAGAAAATTCTTAAGGGTCTTGACAGGGTAGATTCTGAGAAATGTTTCCTCTGGCTGGGGAATCTAGAGCATGGGATCACAGCCTCAGCATAAGGGGGTTGGCCATTTTGGACTGAGATGAGGGAGAAATTTCTTCATTCAAAGGCTGGTGAATCTTGGAATTCTCTGCCCCAGAGAGCTGTGGATTCTCAGTTGTTGAGTATATTCAAGACAGAGATCAATAGATTTTTGGATACTAAGGGAATTAAGGGATATATGGATAGAGCGGGAAGGTAGAGTTGAGGTAGAAGATCAGCCATGCTCTTGTCGAATGGCGGAGGAGCCTTTTCGGGCCAATGGACTACTCCTGCTCCTATTTCTTATGTTCTTCTGACAGGCAAAGGCACATTGAAGAGACACTAAGGGAGAGCACAAAGGTGATTAGTTTATTTTTGTATGCAATATAGCATGATATAATTTATAAATTTGGATTGGAATGTGTATTTTGTGTTGGCTTTTATTTTTGCACTGCGGGAAAGAGAACAATGTGATGATCAGTGCTAAAGGAAAAATAAGGACTGTTGGTGAACGGGGAGGTGTGGTTGAGGTTACTGGTATCCCTCATTAATTTTTTATTCAAGTAGAGCCCGGGCAGAAAGGGGCTATCCAGGTTGCAGCCTTTTTCTTTCTCCTCTTCAGCCTCTGCCTCTTCCTTCACTTCCTCATGGTCCAGCTCCTCAGCTTCTCACCTGAAAGTGATGGTAAGGGCTGTTCCCTCATGATGGCAAGGTTGGACAGCATGCATCATACTACTGCAACTCTTGAGACCCGCTCAGCCAAATACTTCAGAGCTCCTCCAGAGTACTTCCGGCAGCAGATTCCTTTCTGCGGCAACATGGTTGTCTGTGCACATGCATGTGGGTTGAGCACCGGAGCCAGGAGCCAGGTCGTCAGTGAATAACCCTTGTCGCTCAGTATCCACCCTTTGGTTGGCTTTGGTGGTTGAAATACAACCTAACAGAGGATTCCCGCAGAATGAATGCATTGTGATTGTGCTAGAATACTGGCCATTGACCTGCATGATGCTCTTGCCTATGGTCACACACCAACTGCACATTGAGTCAATGAAATCCCTTTCGGCTCAGGCACAGACAGAGTTGACATGAGGTGCACACAAAGCAATAAGCATGTAGTCAATGGCACCCTGCACCAGGGGAAAGCTTGCAATCCTTGCAATCTCTCGTGCTCAATCTGCCTGCTTGTCTTTGGTGAGAGATAATGAGATGAAGCTACCTCTCTGTGTGTATCAGCTTCAGCTACCTCTCTTATGCAGAGTGTGCTGCAAACTGAAAGATGTTGCTTACATCTCCAGCTTGGAAGGAGCCAGACACATAGAAATTCAAAGCTACAGTTACCTTGACAGCCACAGGAAATACAGTCCTAGCCCAGCTCTGAGGTTGCCATACCACTCCCTGTAGCATATTGAAACTTTAACAAACTATAGAAAGCACCCAAAGGACTTAGAATTGCAGCAACATCCCAAATAAATAAACCAGCAACCTATGAGTAAGGAGTTGATGATCCCTTTAAATAGCTCTGGTATGTGGGGTGGGGAGGGTTGTCCTTCATGTTGTTTAACATTGTGCTCAGCTGTGCCAGGTTGAGAGAGGACATAGAATAGAGCATGAACTTCTAAAATTGAACCACTCACATCAAATCGTCATGATCTGCTTGCTCTGTATGCTGTTGGTGGAATGTTAGATGCATGCACGCAAACACCTTTATGAGAATAGCACACGCTACAGCAGCCAAAAAACGGGTGCTACAGAATCTAATTTTGCACCCCCTTAATTATATCCCCCCCCCCCTAATCTTCTATACTTGTGGGAATATAAACCTAGTCTATTCAACTTCTCATAATTTAGC
Source organism: Heterodontus francisci (assembly GCF_036365525.1). NCBI lineage: Eukaryota > Metazoa > Chordata > Chondrichthyes > Heterodontiformes > Heterodontidae > Heterodontus > Heterodontus francisci. The sequence goes on from NC_090374.1 coordinate 152,874,458, forward strand.
CTTTTTAGTCCTGCTACTATTCTGGTGAATCTGTGCTGCACCCCCTCCATATCCTTCCTGTGGTGAACTTCCCAGAACTGAATGCAGTACTCCAGATTTGGTCTAACTAGAGCTTTATAATGTAGCATAACTTCCATCTCTTTGTATCCCAGTCCCCTCAAGATGAATGTTAAAATTCCATTGGTCTTTTTAATTATTTTTGCACCTGTCTACTAGTTTTTAGTGATTTCTAAGCATGGACCCCTAGTCTCTCTGCTTTTTCACAATTCCTAGCATCTTTCCACTCTGATCTATCATTTTTATGTCAAAAATAGATGACCTCGCACTTCCACACTCCATCTGCCACAGTTTTGCCCATGGATTTAATCTATCAATATCCCTTTGGAATTAGTCCCACACCTTCACTCAGCCCTGTAATTTTTTTATTTTTCAGTATATATCTAATTCCCTTTTGAAAGTTGATATTGAATCAGCTTCTATGTCCAACATAACAGCATTGAAAATTGCCCAGATATGTCCTGTCCACAACAAGTGGGTCAAATCCAATCCAGTCAATTACCGGCCCATCAGTCTACTCTCAACCATCAGCAAAATGATGGCAGGTATCATCGACAACGCTATCAAGCAGCACTTACTCGCCAGTAACCTGTTTACAGATGCTCAGATTGGGTTCCGCCAGGACCACTTGGCTCCAGACCTCATTACAGCCTTGGTCCAACCATGGACAAAACAGCTGAGGTCAGAGTGACTGCCCTTGAAGTCAACGTAGCATTTGACTGAGTGTGACATTATGGACTCCTAGCAAAATTGAAGTCAATGGGAATCGGGTGGGGGTGGGGAGGAGGTGCAGTGGAGGGAACTCTCCACTGGCTGGAGTCATATCTAGCACAAAGGAAGATGGTTGTGGTTGTTGAAAGTCAGCCATCTCAACCACAGGACATTGCTGAGGGAGTTCCTCAGGCCAGTGTCCTTGGTTCAATCATCATCAGCTGTTTCATCAATGGCCATAACTCCAACATAAGGGTAGAAGTGGGGATGATTGCTAATGATTGCAATGTTCAGTTCCATTTGCAACTCATGGAATCATAGAATCATAGAATAGAATCATAGAATGGTTCGGCACAGAAGGAGGTCTTGAATCTGCCTCCACCACACTCAGGCAGTGCAATCCAAATCCCAAACACTTACTACGTAAAAAAGTTTCTCTCGATGTCGCTGTTGGTTCTTTTGCCATTCATCTTATATCTGTCTTCTCTGGTTCTCGACCATTCCACAAATGGGAACAGTTTCTCTCTATCTATTATGTCTAGGCACCTCATGGTTTTGAACACCTCAATTAATGAAGCAGTCTGTGCCTGCATACAGCAAGACCTGGACAGTATTCAAGCTTGGGCTGAGAAGTGGCAAGTAGCATTTGTGCCGCACAAGTGCCAGGCTCTGACCATCTCCACCAAAAGAGTCCAACCACCTCCCCTTGATATTCAATGGCATGAGCATCACTGGACATCCCCACCATCAACATCCCGGGGATCACCATTGTCCAGAACTTAACTGGGCCAGCCACATAAATACTGTGGCAACAACAGCTGGTCAGAAGCTAGGAATGCTGTGGCGAGTGACTCATCTCCTGATTCCCCAAAGCTTTTGCACAATCTATAAGTCACAAGACTGGAGTGTGTTGGAATACTCTCCACTTGCCTGGATGAGTGCAGTTCCAACTACACGCAAGAAGCTCGACACCATCCAGGACAAAGGAGCCGAATTGATTAGCACCTCATCCATCATCTTTCACTCCCTCCACCACCAGCACACAGTGGCTATGGTGTGCACCATCTGCAGGACGCACTGCAATAACTTGCCAAGGCTTTGTCAACGGCACTTCGCAAACCTTTATTCCAGTTTTTCCACTCTCTCCTCATAACTGAAATCCCGAATCCCTGGTACATAATCCATTACAAATTGTATTAACAGTTATACAAGCCCAAACATGGTTTGTGTTCATTGTGGCCCAGTCATACCAGTGTCACACTCTACTGTTGCTGCTGCTGCTTAAATATTGGCTCCTGGAAGTTATCTTTCTTTCAATGGGAGAGCTGCACTGTCAGAGGTGACACCTTTCAGATGAGATGTTAAACCAAGGCCCCGTCTGCTCTCTCGGGTGAACATAAAAGATCCCACTATTTTTAAGAAGAGCAGGGGAATTATCCTGTCAATATTTATCCCTCAATCAGCATCACAAAAAACAGATTTTCTCGTCCTTATTACATTGCTGTTTGTAAGAGTTTGCTGAGGACAAGTTGGCTGCCAAGTTTTCTATATCACAACAGTGACTACACTTCAAAAGTAATTAATTGGCTGTAAAGCACTTTGAGATATCTGGTGAAGAGTGCTATTTAAATGTGAGTCTTTTTCCTTTTTTCCTTTCAATAATCTTGCTAATGACTTAATATTACTTCAGAGAAACAGAAAGATTCACTGAAATTATTAGTTGATCAATTACAATTAGCTCATAAATTGTCTTAATGCCACAGACAAGATGATTCTGTTCATTTTATTATCTGATTAAATGCAAAATATCACTCCTTGCCCTCATACGTGGATTTTCTGTACGAAAGAGCTGAGAGAACTATTGCTACATGTTGACCCTTAGTGTGATCCGTATTCCATGGATCACATAGAATCACAGAATGGTTACAGCACAGAAGGAGGCCATTCAGCCCATCATCTCCATACCAGCTTCTGCAAGAGCAACTCAGCTAGTCCCACTCACCCCACCTTTTCCCCCAGCCCTGCAAATCTTTTCTATTCAGATAATTATCCAACTCAGTTTTGAAAGTCACAATTGAGTCTGCCTCCACCACACTCTCAGGCAGTGCATTCCATATCCTAACCATTTGCTGCGTAAAGATGTTTTTTCTCAAGTCACCTTTGGTCCTTTTGCCATTCACCTTACATTGGTGTCCTCTGATTCTCGACCTTTCCGCAAAAGACAACAGTTTCTCCCTATCTACTCTGTCCATGTCCCTCATGATTTTGAATACCTCTATCAAATCTCCTCTCAACCTTTTCTTCTCTATGGAGAACAATCCCAACTTCTCCAATCTATCAATGTAACTGAAGTCCTTCATCCCTGGAATCATTCTCATGAATCTTTTCTGCACTCGCTCTAATACTTTTACATCCTTCCTGAAGTGTGGTGCCCAGAATTGGACACAATACTCCAGCTGAGGTCAAACTAGTGTTTTTTAGTGTTACGACTGAGGCAGGAGGAGTCCACTGTTAATTCAGTCCCACTTCTCCACAGGTCACAACATATTCTTTAAAGTTTTTCCACTTGTTGAAACATTCAATCAGATACATTATTTCCCCCCAGAATAGAACACACTAACCAGGTTTCTTTACTGAAGAACAAAATTAACACTTTATTGTAAAATAAGTCGTTATTAATAATAAGGGAAAAACAATATCACATAGATCAAAATTTTTTTTTTAAATCCAGCATTAAATTTTAGGAAGTCCCCTTTACCGTAGTCCATTCACATTCACGCACGCACCCACGCACACACACACACACACACACACACGTATATTCCGGTTAACTGAAAAAAGTAAAAAAGGATTTTTAGATCAGAGCTCGATTACAGACAAAAAAACACACTCGGGCAGATCACTTGCCCATGCCTGAAAAAATAAATAGCAGATGAGACACACTGCGCCAAACTGGCACACAGTCCAACCTCTGAGCACACACAGGCAAGATCTTCAGAATCTTCCAGAATTAGCTCTCTTCAGGCACCATTGAAAAATAATTTAGCAGGCCTTCTTGAAATAGAGGAATGTCAGGCAAACCCCACCTGTCAAGACTGATGCACACATTATTTCGCCACATGAACATTAAAATGTAAAAATTTGCAATCTCTGACTGGAAGGACATTTGCATAATACAAGACAATGTGGAAACAAAGGGAGCCAGTCCCTGTTTCTCCAATGCACAGAATTGGTCAAACCAGTTCTAGTCACATGTCTAGCTGGCTGGAGCTTTTGGATTTGAACTTCCAACAAAGGATGTCGAAGAGACTGTTCCATATAAGGAGCTAGTCACATGACTAACCTGCTGAGCACCGTGGGAGCTTTTTGAATTTTAAACTCCCAACAAAGGGATCAAGCAGAATGCTGTGTGTTTATGGACTGAGAACATATCCTCTCCTTCCAGTCTGCCTTCCTGCTCATTTCTCAGAGAACTGAAACCATTGGAGACACATAAACTCAGAGAGAGAAAAGATTTCCTACGTGAACAAGGTTTAAGAATAATACTGGGCCCCAATGAAACGCAAGACTATATCTTCAATCAAGGACTACAGCAAGCTCGGGAAACAGTAATAAGATATTGCCTCAAATTGTTCTACTTATCTTTTCTTCTGCTCTTTTCTGTCCCTATTTTTGCATATTTATATTGCATGCTCCACATATCCGTAGGCATGAACCGTATTAGAGTTGAAGTTTAAGGTTCAATAAATGTCCTCTTTCGGCTTTAAACCAAAGAAAGCTGCTTGTGCTCATTTACTTGCCTTATAATTGGAAAGTTGTGAACAAGGATTCATAAGAGGGGAGCTCAATACACAGTGTGTTTAAAATTAAACCCTGTTACAATAAGACCAGGTGAAGACAGCAAGAGACCCCAAGACACATTGCTCACCTGGTCATAACAGGAAACAAGACAAATTGACACACTGAACTTCACTGAGTCTTTTAGGGAATTGCGAGTAAACAAGCTGGGTTGTGGTCTTCTGTTCTTCCTTGGAATTCTGTCCTTCTTCTGCAGAAAACTTGACTTTTGTCTGCTTCCAGAAGGTATCATACATACGCACTGACTGACAACCAGAAAGCTTGACAGTTTTCTACCCACCCAGATGTTCTCTGTTACTACTGGGCCTGTCCAATCAAAGGAGTGCTTGTCAATTTTCTGCCCCTGTTGCCAGAGCTTCTGTTCTAAGCCTAGCCTGAGATATGTGACAAACAGCAACATTGTTGTCAATCCAGCCCTCACTGGCCTCTTGATTAAAAAAACAGTTACTTAGCTTAACTATAAATTCCTTAAAAAAAAATATTTTTAACAAAACAGAGTCACCTTCATAACAATAGGTTCACCATAACTTCCTTCCTTTTGTTCTCTATGTCTCTATTTATAAACCTCAGGATCCCATATGCCTTATTAACCACTTTCTCAATCTGTCCTGCCACCTTCAATGATTTGTGCACATATACCCACAGGTCCCTCTGCTCCTGCATTCCCTTTGGAATTGAATCCTTTATATCACCTCTCATTGCTCTTCCTACCAAAATGTATCACTTCACACCATTTTGCATTAATTTTCATTTGCCACATGTCCACACATTCCACCAGCCTGTTTATGTCCTCTTGAAGTCTATCACTATCGTCCTCACAGTTCTCAATAATTCCAAGTTTTGTGTCATCTGCAAATTTTGAAATTTTGCCTTGGATACCCAAATCTAGGTCATTAATTTAAATGAAGAAAAGCATGGTGGAAGCAATAGGCTCATGACTGCATCTTGTCATGAACATGTGCTACGCCAAATGATCTTTTAAAATCCATTGGTTGGAAACCTAAATTAAACTTTAAAAAGAAAGCAGGAGTCAAAGAAATTGAATTAAACTTTGAAAAGAAAGCAGCTAAAATGGCCACCACAATTTGCAGCAAAATACCTCACATACCAAGGTATCAAAGTGGAGATGAACATTTGGTTAATCTCCCACCAGAACAATGGCTTGCGAATTGTGAATGAGCTACCTGCCTCACCTCCATTAACAAGACATTCAAAGCCATCTTGGAACATTAACACTAGTGGAGACAAACCTCAAAGGGTAAACACTGAAACGATGAGAGATTAGAAATTAGACATAATCTAATTAAATTGCAAAAGGGAGAATACACTGGATAATCATGTGACATTCTGTCCATCTGTGTGAAAACTGGCAGTTTCTTTTTGCTGCAGCAGACAAGTACCTGCTTTTGACCAGAGTAGGACCCAAGTGGGGGTCTGTCTGTCTGTCTGTCTGTCTCCAGGTGACACTGTTGGTTGGAACCCTATCTCCGGGCTGCAAAACATCTATTACTGCAGACAGAGATCCCAGGGAGAAAACCATTTACATCACTGTCTCCAAGAATACCCTGGCCACCTCTACCAACCAGAAACTTCAGAATCACGAGTTCATCCGGAGGACCACTGAATTACAAGACTCCACAGACTGTATATTCTTTTATTTGTTCTGGACTCCAATCCAACCAATCTATTCTTCTTCACTCTGTGACCTATTTGTGTGTGTGTGTGTGTGAAAGCTGGAGCATAGTTTATTATTTTTACTTATATCGGGTTTTGATTTTAAGTACAATAAACTAACCTTTCTTGTTTAAACTCAAGAAAACCTGTCTAATTGGTTCTTTTATGCTCATAGCATATAAAAGAGTTAAACAGGTAGTGGTATTGTTTCTGGACCAGTAACCCAGAGACCCAGTGTATTGCTCTGGGAACATGGGTTCTAATCTCAGCAGAAGGTGGAATTTGAATTCAATTCAATTAACAAAAATCTGCAATTAAAAGTTAGTCTAATGATGGCCATGAACTAAAGGCCTGTTCAAGTCACAAAAAAACCCGACCTGAACCCGACGGAACCACATCGGATTCGAGCCTGACCCAGCCCAAGTCCCTCCATTTCCCCGAGCCCGACCCGCCCCAACCACTGCAATGTTCCCTTTGCTTACATTCCGACTCCCAATCTGCTGGAAGCTGCAGCGTGCGCGTGATGACATCATAGAGATGCTCACTGCACAGACTCAGTTTCCCTGCTTGACGTCCCGGACTCACAGCTCAGGTAAGTTTTTAACTTTTAACACTTACTTTGCTGTGTGTGTCTGACCTGGACCCGGCCCGACTCAGACCTGGCCCGACCCAATCCAAGCCCGAAAGCCGACTTGGAAGATTAGGCTGACTTGATCCGAACCCGACACGTGTCGTCGGGTCCTGTCGGGTTCGGGTCGGGTAGCAGGCCTTTACCATGAACCCATTGTCAATTGTTGTAAAAACCCATCGGGTTCACTAATGTCCTTACCTGTTCTGGTAAACGTAACTCCAGACCCACAGCAATGTGGTTCACTCTTAAATGCCCTCTGAAATGGCCTAGCAAGCCACTCAGTCGTACCAATCCACTACAAAATCAATAAAGAATGAAACCAGATGGACCATCCAGCATTGACCTAGATACCGGAAATGACAATGGCAAACCCAACCCTGTTGAACCTGCAAAGTCCTCCTTACTAACAGCTGGAGGCTTGTGCCGAAGTTGGGAGAGCTGTCAAACAAGATGAAGAACAAGAGGGGAGCCTTTTGACCCCTCCTCACCTGATTGTAACAATCTCTTAATGAACTCAACCCAGATAGTAAGACTTAGAGGCCTGCTACCCGACCCGACCTCGACGGGACCTGACGACATGTGTCGGGCTCGGGTCGGATCGGGCCGGACACACACGGTAAGTGCTCTGCTGGTAAGTATTAAAAATAAAAAAACTTACCTGAGCTTGGAGTCTGGGACGAAACTGAGTCTGTGCAGTGAGTAAGTGACATCACTATGACGTCTCATGCATGCGCTGCTGCTTCTTGTAGTCTCAGTGTCAGGAAGGTAAGTAAACGGATGGTCAGATCGGGCTCAGGTCGGGCCAAGTACTGGCGGGTTCGGGTCAGGTTGGGCTTGGGGCAAAATTGGAGGGACTTGGGCCGGGTCGGGTTTGGGCCCGCTGTAGTTCGGTCGGGTTCGGGTCAGGTTCTTTTACCCGACCCTAAAGTAGGCCTCTAATAAGAGTGGTAGGAAACAGCAGAGTTTGAAAGCATTGGGCATGAATGTAACCATTTACAAATAACATCAAAAAACATTTCTCAGATGAGCATCTTTAGCTGCCTTCCCCATAGAGTTAATCAATGCAAAATTAATGACTTTGAAAGAAAGGCGATGGAAGTTTTAGATAGGCTTGAAGACCTTAAAAGAAATATATCCTCAGGGATAAATGACATTTACCCTAGAGAACTGAGGGAGACTAATTGGGAGATTTGTGAAGCATTGGCACTCATTGCCTGGGAGCCATTAGACTCTGGGAGATACCAATAAACTGGAAATAAGCTCATTTGGTTTTCATATTTAAAGAGGTGGTATTGTGTTTGATTGCTCAGTGATTGATTGCTCTGTGCTGTTTGTAAAACTGTTCACTATGCTGTCAGTCAACCCTGAGGGGGCATGGCTCCTAAAGCGAAAATAAGACAGATGCAGGTAGCCATCTAAATAAACCCTTCACACACAGAAATCTTGAATCTAGTTTTATCATGCTTGGGATATGAATCATAACATCTGGCGACAAAGATGGCGAGTAATTTACATTTACCGACCCCCAGTGCCTTTTCTGTGATCGCCATGAGATCACCCCATTCCATGGGACAGATGGATTTCTGGATTTGAAACCTACTTGTTGACTACGGGTATGGACAGTGTGGAGCGACCCGCAAGAAGGCAACAGTCATGCATTGCCTTGGAGCAGAGGGCCAGTGTATATTCCAGCAACTAATGGATGATACATCTATGTTTAATAAGACTGCAAATGCCCTCAAGAAATATTTTGGCCTGAAATAAAGTATGATGATTGCTTGATACACATTGTTATGGCCACGTGGAGAGGGTTGTGGATGGTTCCCACTCTTCAACTCCCAGTTGACTGCAGCAAGTGTTTTTTGTTATTCGGGTTTAACCCCGCTATGTTTTATTTGTCAAATAAACACAGTGGCGGGTTTTCTTGTCTGTTTAAAACAGAAGATTAATTATTTATTGAGCAATTTGCCTTATCCGAAAATTGTCATAACTGCATCCACTCACACATTCACTCGGAAACACAAACTATGCAGGAAGAGACAGATGGAGAGGAAAAGAGGTAAGTGGTTTTCAAGTGAGGTAGATTTTCGGGGTTCACAGTAAACCTGTTAAATTCTCTTGAAAGTCAAGTTCTCGTTGGTTGCAGTCCTGAGGTGTTTGTAGATTTCTCTCTTGGTTGAAAGTTAAGTTTGAAGACAGAGGAACACTTCCAACACACTGTGGCATAAGTTGAAAATGTATTATTTACAGCAGGGTACCTTCCCTACTGGTTTGCTGGGTTTTCTCCCAGCTCTTAGCTGGACAAACTTTTTGGTGATGCTTCTTTCTGGGTCTCTTTGTCTCTCTCTCTGAGGCTGCCTTGTTAAGGTAAGAGTTTGTCACATTAGATTCTGGTAGGAGACGCTTTGGTCTTTCGCCCCATGTTGATCACACAATGGCCCAGGATGGGAATAATCCAGTTATGATGTTTCCACTTCATACCTTCTTTGTTTCAGTGGAACTCATTGTTATGAAAGTGATTATTTTTTGTTCATATTTTCAGAGGAATTTATGTTTAAGCTGCATAAATGTTGGACCAGGATTTTTTTTTAAAGGAAGCCATCAAGAAGACTGAGGGAGCCAGATTGGCAACAGTGTTGCTGGTTGTCACATGACACAGAAACCTTGGTAACAGGGGCCGAAAAGTGATAAGCGCTCCTTTAATTGGACAAGCCCAGTAGTAGCGGAGCATCTGGATGGGCAGAAAAGACTGACAAGCTTTTTGGTTGTCAGTGAGTGAGTGTGTGGTTTTATCTTCTGGAAGGAGATAAGAGTCAAGTCTGCCATAGAAGGAGAGAATTCCGAGGAAGAAAAGAAGACTACAACCCAGCTTGCTTTCCCACAATTCCCTAAAAGATTCTGTACTGCAGAACGTAAACCAGTAACTAAAAAACAACTGGCCTTGTGAAATAGAGGAAGAACTGGTCCCGTACTGCAGAGTACTCAATGAGCTCGCATTGTGTGATGTCTACTGTACCGGACGCTGAACTCGAGTAGTTATCTCGAAAGCCCTACAGCAACGGCTGTTGCATCTTGCCCATGAAGGACATCCAGATGTCGTTTAGATGAAACAATGATCCTGTGAAGCAGTCTGGTGGCCAGCAATAGATCACCACATGGAAGAGTTGATTAGAATCTGCGTAGCATGTACACTCAGTGAAAAATCTGCTGAACCATGTCCCGCACCGCTACAGCCAACCCCATGGCCAACAAAATGATGGCAACAACCCGAAGTAGATATTTTCAGAGAAGTGCATGCTGCCCCTAGCAATCAATACTTTTTTTGCTTATTGTTCATGATCTACATAGCAAGTGGCCGGAATGGCTACAACAAATTCCATAAGCATCACTTCGGTCATTGACATTCTAGACAAGTTGTTTACAAAGTGGGGTTTGCCGGAGACTATCACAATGGACAATGGACCACAATTTGTTTTCAGTCAGTTCATGGAGTTCCTCGCAAGCTATGGAATTCACCAGCATCTGACATCGCGATATAACCCGCAATCGAATGGTGGCATTGAATGTTTCAATAGGGTGAGCAAGGACAGTTAGAGAGTTGGAGGGGAAAATGCTTGAACAATCCATTCATATCCTACTTCGCACATATTGATCCACCCTACACTCTGACCAGAAAGACCGGCTGAACTTATGATTGGTCGTAACATTCGCATGCTGCTGACCATTCTTCAGCTGTCACTACCATTCAACATGAATATATGAATGGATTGTTCAAGCGTTTACCCCTCCAACGTGCTAGTTCTCAAACAGTCCTTGCTCGGCCTGTTGGAACATTCAACGGCACCATTTGATTGTGGGTTATATCACGATGTCAGATGCTGGTAAATTCTGTAGCTTGCGAGGAACTCCATGAACTGACCGAATGCAGAAGAAATTGCAAAGTGACAAGGCAAAGTTAAAGCGTACTCTGATAAGCAAACACGCGTAAGGAAATGGCCATTTTCAGTCGGAAAGCAGCTTCGCATCAAACATCCAAATTACAACCCCAAGCTCGTGTTGTCTCTATCGTGACCTAAGTAGATCAAGTGGACACTCAATCAAGTGGATTCTTGGTACTAATGCTTATCTCTTGGATGACAATACCAAGTGGAATGCGAGATACTTGATTGCAAGCAAACTTGCAGATTGATGACCGTGACTACAAAAATGCTTTCCCTTTTCTGATTAGTGATCGTGCTGTTAATCATCTACCTCATCAAGATGATTGTACTGAATCACATCCACGTTTTTCATCAATCTTGGCACTATTATAGAAGACCTCCGTATCTGAATATTATTTGTGTACTTAGGGAAACACACAGACTATAAGAAATGACTCAATATATACGCGTTTGATGCTTATGAAGATTTAATTCAAAATAAGCTCCTTCGTCTACAAGGGGGAAAATATGTTGTGTTTGATTGCTCAGTGATTGATTGCACTGAGCTGTGCATGTAAGACTGTTCCCTATGCTGTCAGTCAACCCTGATGGGGCATGGTTCCAAAAGTGAAACTAAGACTGATTCAGGCAGCCATCTGAATAAAGCCTTCACAGACTGAAATTGAGAGTCTAGTTTCTTCATGCTTGAGGTACGAAACATAACAGGTGGCAAAACGAACATAAACAAACAGAGATGCAATAGACCTTCTATGACTGGTGGGCACTTCAAGGATTGACATGTTTTGTGGACACCAGAAAAAAAGTTATGATTTAGCTTTATAAGTTTCCTTTTGTTGATTTTATGGTTAAGGTCTTGTATGAGTTCTGCCCCTTTGAAAAAAAAAAGTGAGGCACATTTAAAATTGGGTTTTGTTGGTGATGCTGGGGCAATTCAATCCATCCTTGTGGATTGTTAGAGAAAGTCAGACCCAATAGTTTTGCTTCAACTCCCTCAAATATTAATTATCAAGAGTAAACTTGAGCAAGAACAATTTTTTGGTTAACAGCAATCAGCATGGATTCAGGAGGGGAAGATCCCTCCTGACCAACCTCCTTGACTTCTTTCAGGAAGTCACATCTCAACTAGACTGTATAAGTACCTAGACTTCCAAAAAGCATTTGGGAAAGTTCCACATGAAAAGCTAATAATCAAACTTAATGTTGTGTTGATACAAAAAATTTTTTTAAAAAAAAGAGTGTAATAAATTGGCTGAAGGGTAGAAATCAATGGTTACTTGTTGGAGGAGTGAAATGCCCTGGGTTCAATGCTGGAACCACTACTATTTCTAATTTAGATTAGTGATTTGGATTCAGAAACCCAATGCAAATTAGTGACATTTGTAGATGATACAAAACTTGGAGGAACAAGATACAAGCTCAATATCTCATCCAAATACAGCTCCTCTGACAATACAGCACTATCACAGTCCTGCACCAGAGTGTCAACCTAGATTAGTTGTTCAAGTCTCTGGAGTGGGACTTGAGGCCAAGACCTTCTAACTCAGAGGCAAGAACGCTACAACTGAACAAAGATGCTGCCTTAAAATGTAAATCCAGAATACCACTTCAAGAAATGAGAGCAGGCCAAGGAGACATAGATTCATAGTAAAATGAAAATTTAATGACCAATATCAGGTCATCCTTCATCACAGAAAGAGTGATCAATACATGTAATGCACTACTGAATAGAATAGTTTAATAATCAATTAAATGTTGAAATGGGGTACTGGAAGGGTGGATGGATAAAGATGACCTTTCTCACCTGCAATTTTCTCTGATCTTGTGAAATATTAAGGGTATGTTCAACTTAAATAGTTTTTAAAAATTCTCCTTCAATGGGATTGTGTTTAAGAACGGGATTGCCAAGAAGCAATGTTGAAATAGTAATATGATCAAAATATTGATATATTGGTTAACAAAATAAGATTTTTTAATAACGGTTTGTACATGACTTATTGCTTATCAATTCTAACACCAACAGTGACTGCTTTAAAACGGATTAATTAATTGTACACCATAGGCTAAATGATTATCAAAGAACAAAGTCAATTTGAATCACAGAAATCGTGGTTTGCTGGAAGCCTTCAAATGTCCTCATTGTTGACTTCTAACATTGTCCAAACTTTTGGATCAGGATATTCTTCTTGGTTGCCCTGGAATAGCAGCAAAGCATCAGTAAAATCAGTCTAAAAATGAAGACAACTGTTTCCAATGCACAATGTTGGAGTATTCAGCCATGTCACAGGTTGACTGCTAGCTTTTGGAGTACTCCTGCAGCTCTTGCTTATTTTACTCTGCTCTAGTAGCTATAAAAAGCAATGGGGTTTATTTCATTTTTATCGCCAGATTAAAAAAGGAGTGGTAGGGAGTAGGCCACTCATTTTACATCTTGTCCAATTTCCTTTTCAACTCATTGAAGATGTGTACCATGGACTTCGGATTTGCTATCAACCATTTTTCACGCCACCCTATGTTAATAGGGTGAAGTATGGTGTGAGGAGGCTCATGTGGAGCAGAAACACTGGCATGGACCTGTTGGCCTGTTTCTGTGCTGTAAATAATATGTAATACAATGTTTACAACAGTTTGTAAACAATCACTCAAGGAAGGGGATCACCACCACCTGCTCAGGGCAATTTGGGATTGGTAATAAAAGTAGTCTTGCCCATATCACAGGAACAATTTTTAAAAAGTGCTGTTTGTGGGAGCTTGTTTTACATAATTTGGCTGCTGAGTTTGCTGACTGCTCATCAAAAGTAACCTTGGTTATGAAGAACCTTATGATATTATGGTGAAGAGGTGCTATATAAATGCAAATTTCTAACTTTCTTCAACAAAGTAATACTTTACATCAAAGTTGCTTCACCCTCACTTCCTCACTAACTGCTGACCACCCAACTTCCCTTTCTGGCTCTTATGATAGATATAAATGATTCCCTCTCCTCCGAACTGTTTCCTCCGTTTCAAATTTGCTGTCACACTTTCCTAAATAAAAACACCCATGACTCCTCTGTCCTTGTAAAATACCACCCCATCTCCAAACTCCCTTTCCTCTCCAAAATCCTCGAACACGTTGTCACCTCCCAATCTGTCCCGAACTTTCCTGCAACTTCATGTTTGAACCTTTCAAATCAGGTTTCTGTCCTGCCACAGCACTGAAATGGCCTTTATCAAAATCACAAATGACATTCTTTATGACTGTAATCATAGTGAACTATCCATTCTCATTCTTCTCAGCCCGTCTGCAGCCTTTCACAAGGTTGGTCATACTATCCTCCTCCATTGCTTCTCCTCCTTTGTCCAGCTGGGTGAGACGGCTCACACCTCATTCCATTCTTATTTATCCAGTTGTAGCCAGAGAATCTGTTGCAATGGTTTCTTATCTCACTCACACAGTCTTACCTCTGTAGTCCCCAAGGATCTTGGCCCCCTTTTCGTCCTTATCTGCATGCGGCCCCTTGGCAACATCATCCGAAAACACATCAAATTCCATATTATACGCTGACTACACGAAGCACTACACGAAGCGCTACCTCACCACTACCTCTTTCAATCACACCCACTGCCTTTGATTTGTTATGCTGCTTGTCTGACATCCAATATTTTATGAGCAGATATTCTCTTCAATTAAATATTTGGAAGACTGAAGCCTCGATCTTCAGTGCCTGCCTCAAACTCCATCCCCCTCTAAGCCACTGTCTGATGCCAGCCCAAACTGCTCACAATTTGACCCCGAGATGAGCTTCTGACCCCTTATTGGCTCCATCACCAAGAGCACCTACTTCCGCCTCATAATATCGTCTGTCTACTCTATCCCAGCCAATCTGCTGCTGAAACATTCACTCATGCTTTTGTTACCTCCAGACTTGACTATTCCAATGCTCTCCTGACTGGTCTCATCTTCCACCCTTTGTAAATTTGAACTTATCCAAAACTCCGCTGCCCATATCCTAATTTGCCCCAAGTCTCATTCACCCATCAGCCCTGTGTTCGCTGACCCATATTGGCTCCAAATCCAGCTTTAAATTTATAATTCTCATCCTTATTTTCAAATCCCTGCATTCCCTCACCACTTCCTACCTCCATAACCTCCTCCTCTCCTGCAACCCTCTGAGAATTCTGTGTTCCTGCAATTCTGGTGTCTTGTGCATCTCCAATTTGTATCGCTCTATTGGCTGCTGTGCTTTCAGTTGTCTAAGCCCTAAGCTTAGGAATTCCCTCCCTATGCCTCTCCACCTCTCTGCATGTTTCCTCCTTAAGATGCTCCTTAAAACCTCTCTTTGAAGTCTCAATATCTTGTTACGTGGTTCAGTGTTAAATTCTGTCAAATAACACTTCTGTAAAGCATCTTGGAACACTTTACTATATTAAAGAAGCTATATAAATGTAAGTTTTTGTTTTCCTTTCCCATTTAACATTCATTAAAGGAAAAGTCTTTGAAATGCATTTGAGATCCAGTGGATGGACACTTGTAAAAGCATGACTTGTTAAATTGTAAATCACCAAGTAATAAGGAAAAGGAAACCATATTTAACTATCCTGCTGCAGTTCTGCTGTTAGCTTCCACAGTCCCTACATTGAAGTGCCAGACAAAATTATGTAATTAAATGGGTCCCTGAACCCACTACTTTCTGATTTAGAGGCAAGATTATGATCAACTGAACTATGCTGTCACTTTTATAGATTATCTTCAGTTTTATTCACAACTGAGTTTTGTACATGACAACTAACCTTGTGCCACACAGCTGCTCAATCCACAGCTATTGAAAGGTGCATATATTGTATTTTTTAAACATTCAGATATTTGAACAAGCTTTGCTTGGAATGATCAGAATACCTGATTAAGTAAATACTACAGAGAGTATAAGACTGTGGTCTTAGAGGTGCAATACATTAAGAATAATGTAAGAAATAAATAATTTCACAGCTTATCCTCCAATTTGCTTGTGCTGATAACAATGTTCCCATTTTGCAATACATCAAATCATTCCAGGGCACCATGTGTTTTTTTTTCTGAAGAAGCACAAAGAATGTGGCTTACCAGTTTTGTACACACAGTAAGCATTCGTTGCCATACGTTCTCCCATCAGTTCCACAGACTGGATTGTATTCCATGGTACACATTTCAGTCATCTCTCCTGAACATCTTGCCTAGAACATCAAACATAATTAATTCTGCATATTGAATACTTTGACATTAAAAATGTTCTAAAATGAACAGTAAATACAGGTGCTGTGGAAGGGAGGGAGGGAGATGCCGGTGCTGTGGAAGAGAGAGTGATTTTTCAGTCATACTTGTTTGGAATCTAAATCACAAAGTGAAAATAGATGCATTCCAAGAAACAAATGCTTTAAAGTTCAAGATAAAGTATACATTTCCTACCTCTATTGGAACGCCAGTGTTTGCAGCTGCAAATATCAACATGGCAGAAAGAAAAATTGTTACTGCACAGGTTAATAACATAACATAAAATCAACAGATTTTGTCTGTAGCTGTGTATGAATGATGATCCTGTGTTATGATATTCCAAAACAATATTTAGAAAACTTGTGTTACAATGTTATACCAAATCGCTTAAACAATTAACTTTCTCCCACTTTGTGTTATTTCTTCTTGTTCACTATCAAGCCAGGAGGCAGTTCCATCATTCTGTGACCAACTGCTTTGATGTAGAGAGAGCATTTGAGGGTTGACTCTCCATTTTCTCCCTTTCTCCAAATGGTGAAAGCTTCACCCTGTTGGTTGGTGCCCCGAGTGAGGAATCATGTGTCTTTGGACCCCTTGCTATAGACATTACTGCCAACTGGATATTATGGAAATACCTCACACCAAATATTTCCCAAAAGCCACAGGACTTTTCCTACGTATTTAGCAATGCTATGCTCTTACTTGGAAAGCAGTTTTAGTGGACATATCTCTTTGCCACCAATAGCATAATCCTCATGTAATCAAGCATTGGCCATTGATGTCTACAGAGTTGAGATGAATGCAATATGATAAAAAGAGTGATTGAGTAAAAAGAGTGATTGAGTTTGGCAGTAGAAATCTATAAACACACAATATAATTTCTTGAACTCATTCATGGATTAGCAATATGACAAACTTGCCCATCACAGAGATTGCATACTTTAATCTCTAATATCTTCCCTCTCCACCCCATCTCAGCCGATATACTGCTGAAACCTTCATCATGCCTTTGTCACCTGCACACTTGACTATTCAGCCTTCTATCCTGCACCTTCCATAAATTTGAGGTCACCCAAAACCGGACTGCTACCCTATCCTGCAATTGGCCTGTTACATCCATTGCCCTTGTGCACATTGGCCTACATTGGCTTCTGGTCCACTCATGCTTAAATTTTACATTTTCATTATGTTCAATTGCCTCCATAGCCTCTCTCCTCCCTATCTCTGTAACCTCCTGTCCTACAACCATCTAAAAATTGTGTTCCTCCAACTCTGGCATCCGATGCATCCCCTACTCCCTTTGCCCCATCTGCGGTGGCTGTGCCTTCAGATGTCTGGACACTTAGCTCTGGAATTCCCTCCTTAAACCTACCCACCTCTATCCTGTTCTTTAAGACCCTCCTTAAAACCTACCTCTGATCAAGCTTCTAATCATCCCTTGTAATATTTCTCCTTTTTTCTAGGTGTCAAATTTTGTCTGATTAAGCTTCTGTGAAGCTCCTTGGGATATTTCCTTATGCTAAAGGTACTGCATAAATGCAAATGATTATTGTTCTATGATCTGGAACTGACCCTTCCTCCATTGGGAATGAGTTCAGTTTCCAGACCGTGTTGGACTCAGGGCCAAAGATGTTTCTGATCCTCAGTATTGGATGCACAAAAATGTGTCAGCGATTTACATTCAGACTTTTATTGGTTGAAAAACTAGCCTTTAAAATCAATGAAAGCCCATTTTTGGAAAGGTGCTTTCATATTCAAGGTAGAGAGTGCAGCACTGAGGAACAATAAAATAGATAAGCAAAAGATTGCAGGGCTAGTTTTAAACTCAAGAAAGGATTAAAATAGATCATGAGGACAAATGTTGGAAATAGAGCAGTAAATCTGAAGTAGTAAGTTGGAGATAAGGAATAACAGGAAAAGCAGAATTCAAATGTTTAATTTTTTTATTTGATTAAATCTGCTTGCTCACTGGAAGTTAAGTGGCCCTAGGCCTAAGCTGATTCCACACTACAGGTGACCTGCTCCTCAAAACAACCTGGCAAATTCAATTCCTAACAGTCATCGATCTTTGACTCCAAAAAAACAAAAGTTAAAGTCAAGGTTTTGCAAATAAAATGGCTGAACTTTGATAAGAAATTGTGTACTGTTACCTGCATACTAAAATAGGATAAGGTTTACAATGGCAACAGTCCAACCAAATCCAGAAGGCATTTGAAAATTTTTCACACAAAGTGCTAGAAGATCAAAGCTGCGGGGGTTCAATGTAAATCTTGGCTGTGTACTTGTTAGAGGAGTTACATCAGGCTGTAATGAGATACTGAGCGTAGGTGTAGTTCAGTGGTAGCAGTCTTGCCTCTATTTATTTAGAGATACAGCACTGAAACAGGCCCTTCAGTCCACCGAGTCTGTGCTGACCAACAACCAGCCAATTATACAAATCCTACATTAACCCCATATTTTCTACCACATCCCCACCATTCTCCTACCACCTATCTACACTAGGGGCAATTTACAATGGCCAATTTACCTATCAACCTGCAAGTCTTTGGCTGTGGGAGGAAACCGGAGCACCCAGCAGAAACCCACGTAGACACAGGGAGAACTTGCAAACTCCGCACAGGCAGTACCCAGAACTAAACCCAGGTCGCTGGAGCTGTGAGGCTGCGGTGCTAACCACTGCGCCACTGTGCCACCCTGAGTTAGAAAGTTGTGGGTTCAAGTTCCAGTCCAAAGACTTGAGCATATAATTCATGCGAACACTTCAGTGTGGTCTCAGAATGTCCCAAAGCACCTTGTAGTTAAGTATTTTGAAGTGTGGCCATTGTTGCAATCTAGAAAATGCAGCAGCCAATTTGTACACCAGCATTCTACAAATAGCAATGAAATAAAGGACAAGCTAATCTGTTTTTAGGTGCTGGTTGCTGGATTAATATTGTTCAGGACACTATAGAACTCCCTGCTCTTCCTCAAATAGCATTGAGGTAATTTTAACATCCACTTTGTAGCATTGTGCTATGTTTTTAAGTCTTCATTGAATGATGACTGCAGGCTTTATATACAGATTCAACACAAACACTATTTATTGTCTTACTTATATACATTGCATGAACTCAGGTCCAGATCTTCTCCTTGCTAGAATGTGTGTGTCCTTTCTAAGCCATGTGTTGAGTGTGTCTCTCAAAATGGTCTCTCCTTTTCTATGCCGGATGATGTCATCAAGTGCATGGTGGCCTGGTTTCTTAAAGGTGAAATCACCATTACACATTTGAGAGGGGAGGTGGGGTCTCAGCTGAACAACTCATCTGAAAGACAGCACCTCAGCGCTGACAAGTGTCAGCCAAGATTATGTGGTCAAGTCTCTTGAGTGGGACTTGAACCTGACTCAGAAACAAGAGTTGCGGCCACTGAAACATGATTGTTTAAATTTGCTAATTCACTCACCAGGGATCAGCAGACAATGACTTGTAAAACAAACTTTGAAATTTGACAATAAATTGAGCACTGCAGGTGGTGTACGAAAAATAGGGCCACATTTATAACGGCAATAACCCAACCCTTGGACTGTAACCTGAGTTTGGTTCTGGCAGTCTGGAGTTTGCACCTTATTGTTGAGTATTGCTGATCAAAGGAGATAAAAAGCTACAGGAAAATAACCTTTAAAAATAAAATCATGAAAATAAGTAAGGCTGATACTAAAAGAGAAATTAAAATAAAAAGGAGAGAAACAATGGCATAAAAGCAAAACATAACAAGGGAAAAAAAGGCTAGAGAAAAAGCACAAATTAAGAAAAACATGAAAAGAAACTTTAACATCCTGTAAACCTAAGGTAGAAGTGAAAGAAACAGGATTAGGAATAACACAAAGCAGCAATGGCTTGTTTTCAAAGTTTAACAGAGAAATATGTGTCATCATTTGCTTCTATCTTTCAATAATGCATGATGGCAATCACACAGAAAACAGAATTCTAATGGCAGACTCTGGGAGGAAGGAATGCTCTTCCTTCACATAAAACACTGACTATCAATTAAAGGATAAAGTATTAAGGGCAGTGGTCCATGACCAGGTCTCAACTCAACATCATGCAAATGCTTGGGCCTGTAAATTCAAGCAAAGGTTATAGTCCCTAAGCTTGAATAATGAAGGTCCTGATATTGGGCCTCAGGCCTCAATACAATAGAGATGGAATCAAAAATGAAGAACAGATTGCTGCTGGCATCACTGTGGCCCTCAGGTAAGTGAGAAAGGCTGGATGATCAGGCCTTGGGGTGGGGACCAGGGGGCTGGTAGCAGTGGTCAGGGGAGAGGCAATCAGTGTCTGGCAGGGGAGCTGCCTGCATTCTTGTAATGTGGGGTTGGGAGGTGCACTCCTGCACTTCTCAGCTCTAGATTCTGTTAAGTATGAGGCCTTCTTGGCAATTACTGCGACATTATACTTTGAGTTCAGCGTGTTGTGAGTAATGCGTTGGAGCATGGCAAAGATTGAAAATGGGTCCTGCAAGTGGCGCAGGACCCTAATTTAAGTAACATATTCTGTTGTTAGCATAATCAGGATGCACACTCCTGACGTCAACACATCTACCTTACACCCACATGGTGGGCGATGCACTTCTGGCTCATAATGAGTATGCACTTCCTATGTGCCATATTGGAAGGTTAGGAGGCCTGAAAAACCAGGCACTGCGTGGCTGAATTTCTGGGCCTTGATGTATTATAGGGAGCTGAAGGAAGGGACACGTTGCTTTCCTTCAATATCTAATTTTAGTTTAGAGATACAGCACTGAAACAGGCCCTTCGGCCCACCGAGTCTGTGCCGACCATCAACCACCCATTTATACTAATCCTACACTAATCCCATATTCCTATCACATCCCCACCTGTCCCTATATATTTCCCTACCACCTACCTATACTAGGGGCAATTTATAATGGCCAATTAACCTATCAACCTGCAAGTCTTTGGCATGTGGGAGGAAACCGGAGCACCCAGAGGAAACCCACGCAGACACAGGGAGAACTTGCAAACTCCGCACAGGCAGTACCCAGAATCAAACCCGGGTCCCTGGAGCTGTGAGGCTGCGGTGCTAACCACTGCGCCACTGTCCACTATCCTAAACCAAAAATTATCAAGACTGCAGCTGGGAAATGCCTATACTCTTGCAAGACTGCATTTTGGAACTAGCCTCATTTGGAGCATACCCTTGAATATGGGGATGATGTGAAACTGCTGTATAACACTGTTGAGAACTCTTTAATAAATATACTGGAGTGACATCCCTCCTTGGAGTGGGGTGCAGTGGGTGTTTAGGAAAGATTAACATGATTCCCAAGACTTTCACTTCAGTTGGAGCCAGTTGCCATTCAGGCTGGGAATCTGACACTTCACCAACCATCAGGACATGAAATGCAGGAGTAACATCACAAATACATTTTTAAAAATTGCACATGTTGATGAAGTTGCTATATAGAACAACCAGAGCAAATCATTTCCCATTGTCACTTCAAGTCTGAAGCAATTCCAGATCAAAAAGTATAAAGCACCAACAGAATGCATTGACTCCAGATCATTAGTAGCGCAGCTACTATTAAACTCAGCAAACAAAATGGCAATAAATAAAAACTGGCAACAGGAGAAATTAAAGTCCATGACCATAAACAGTGGTATTAAGAGGAACTTACCCATGGCAAAGGATAAGAACATGGAGAGAAGAGCAAAAGCTAAGAATAGTTTCATTCTTCGACAGCAGAAGCGTTTGTTCAGTACTCTGCAGTCGTCTCCTCGTATTGACACTTGTCTCGTGATGGTGATATAAAGGGAAGGCCACTCAATGACGCACTGAGCAATGTGAAACACCCAGCTGGTTTCTGTTTATAGAAAAGGACAGAATGTATGCATGTCAGCAAAAAAGGTGTCAGTATTAAACAATGCACTATTTTCTTTTTTCTTTTCTTTTGGGCCTCCTTATCTCGAGAGACAATGGATATGTGCCTGGAGGTAGTCAGTGGTTTGTGAAGCAGCGCCTGGAGTGGCTATGAAGGCCAATTCTAGAGTGACAGGCTCTTCCACAGGTGCTGCAAAGAAATTTGTTTGTCGGGGCTGTTGCACAGTTGGCTCTACTGATGCAGGTAAAAGAACAAACTTACAAGGACACAATCACTCACGGCCATCCAGAGTTCCTCTCTTTTCACAGGAGTCAATAGCAACTTCTTTGTCTCACCCCATTTCTCCCTAAAGCTGGAAGATATAAATAATAGCAATAGGCAATGTCATAGTGTAAACAGTTTTGATGAAGCACTCACAACTTGTTTGACTTGTTTGTCTTCATAAATAAGTCATGATTACCATAGGTAATCTTTGTTTCAAAAAACATCCTGTTCCCATTCTAACTCATGGATGGACATGCTACATTGCTACCCTCCATTTAACATAGATTGACAACATAAAATAACCAGACTCTCCAATGTATAACATGGAAATGTTTAAAAAACATAGTCCTTCAGTTAAGATGGGGGTGGGGGTTGCCTGATTCCTGAAAGGGAGATTGCCTCAAAGCTTTCTTGTCGGTAACTTACTTGACATCAGCTACAGTGACTGCATTAAGTGTAGTGTGGTGAGCGATAATTTACTGAATTCCACAGCATGCTCTGAATAATGATTCGTGGCAATATCCAAGTCTGATACATTGTTGGTAGGACAGTTGTGTTTACTAGAGGCCAAACATTTCAAACTCAGGACATCCCTGCAGGAGTTCCTCAGGGCAATAATCTAGGCCCAATCATCTACAGCTGCTTCATCAATGACCTTCCCTCTATCATAAGGTCAGAAGTGGGGATGTTCGTTGATGATTGCACAGTGTTCAGTCTCACTTGTATCTCCTTAGATATGCATCCCCACATGCAGCAAGACCTGGACAACATTCAGGTTTGGGCTGATATGTGGCAAGTAACATTCGCACCACACAAGTGCCAGGCAATGACCATCTCCAACAAGAGAAAATGCCTCGAGGACTTCTGTGTTGGAGATACGGTCCTGCCACCTGATGCCAAGGATTCTCCAGAGGCAGCGAAGATGGAATGAATTGAGACATCGCTCTTGGCTGACATACGTTGTCCAGGCCTCGCTGCCATAGAGCAAGGTACTGAGGACACAGGCTTGATACACTCGGACATTTGTGTTCCGTGTCAGTGCACCATTTTCCCACACTCTCTTGGCCAGTCTGGACATAGCAGTGGAAGCCTTTCCCATGCACTTGTTGATTTCTGCATCTAGAGACAGATTACTGGTGATAGTTGAGCCTAGGTAGGTGAACTCTTGAACCACTTCCAGAGCGTGGTCGCCGATATTGATGGATGGAGCATTTCTGACGTCCTGTCCCATGATGTTCGTTTTCTTGAGGCTGATGGTTAGGCCAAATTCGTTGCAGGCAGCTGCAAACCTGTCGATGAGACTTTGCAGACACTCTTCAGTATGAGATGTTAAAGCAGCATCGTCAGCAAAGAGGAGTTCCCTGATGAGGACTTTCCGTACTTTGGACTTCACTCTTAGGCGGGCAAGGTTGAACAACCTGCCCCTTGATCTTATGTGGAGGAAAGTTCCTTCTTCTGAAGACTTGAACGCATGTGAGAGCAGCAGGGAGAAGAAAATCCCAAACACTGTGGGTGCGAGAACACAGCCCTGTTTCACGCCACTCAGAATAGGAAAGGGGTCTTATGAAATGCCGCTATGCTGAATTGTGCCTTTCATATTGTCATGGAATGAGGTGATGATACTTAGTAGCTTTGGTGGACATCCGGTCTTTTCTAGTAGTCTGAAGAGACCACGTCTGCTGATGAGGTCAAAGGCTTTGGTGTGATCAATGAAAGCAATGTAGAGGGGCATCTGTCGTTCGCGGCATTTCTCCTGTATCTGACCAAGGGAGAACAGCATGTCAATGGTCGATCTCTCTGCACGAAAGCCACACTGTGCCTCAGGGTAGACGCGCTCAGCCATATAAATACTGTGGCTACAAGAGCAGGTCAGAGGCTGCATTCTGCAGCAATTAACTCACCTCCTAACTCCCTAAAGCCTGTCCACCATCTACAAGGCACAAATCAGGGGTGTGATGGAATATTCCCCACTTTCCTGGATGGGTGCAGCTCCAACAACATTCAAGAAGCTCCACACCATCCAGGCCAAAGCTGCCCGCTTGATTGGCACCACATCCACCACCTTAAACATTCTCACTCCCCACCACCAGCGCACACTGGCAACAGTATGTACCATATACAAGATGCACTGCAGCAACTCATCAAGGCTCCTCCAAAAGCATCTCCCAAACTCTACCACCTAGAAGATAAGGGCAGCAGGTACATGGGAACACCACCTCCTGCAAAGTCCCCTTCAAGTCACACACCATCCTGACTTGGCAATATATCGCCATTCCTTCACTGTCATTGGGTCAAAATCCTGGAACTCCCTCCTTAACAACACTGTGGGAGTACCTACCCCACAGGGACTGCAGAAGTTCAAGTAGGTGGCTCACCACCACCTTCTCAAGGGCAATTAGGAATGGGCAATAAATGTTGGCCTTGCTTGCAATCCCATGACGAGTAAAAACAAAATCATCCAACATCTGGCCTTTCAGCAACCAGTGCAGGCTTGCAGAAGAAGGTTTAGACAAGGAGATGCATTGGTGAAATCATTGTGCAGCCTGTAAAATTACCAATGCTTCATATTCAGTCTGCCTGTTGCATTGCACCATAAAATTGAGTGAATGACTGGCACGTGTAATAGGTCAAGTTGCACCAAAATCATCTTTTCTATGAGAATTGTTCCTAAGCCCACTGGAGAGCCATCAACATAGATCTGTATTCGTATCAGACTAAGCCATCATGGTACAACTATGATAGTGTTTGCTTGATCTACAAGTCTTGTTTGTTAGTTCTCAGCGTGACTAGCAAAATGGGGAATAAATTGGGAATATTAAGTAGCCATCCCTGGAAGACTGAGGACTTCTGAAATATTACTAGGGACTGTGGCATTTTGGAGTATATTGCCTGTCTTGGCATCTGGCAACATTCCGTTCTTTTTGAAAAATGGGCCAAAATAATCTAGGTGGCCCCTACCAAATTCATACTTCTCATTTTTGAGGTTTGAGTGTCAGGCCGCTTTCTTGTAGCAGATGAAGATCTAAGTGAAGGAGTGTATCATGTTCTGCTTTGTTGGGTTCATGGATCAGAAAATCATCACATACGTTCAGACTTACTCAAATTCTTTCACAAAGTTGCTTGCACCCTCAAACGCCTCTGTTATAAACGATATACTGAAATCTAGCCTTGTGAATTTCTTCAGATCAATGTGTATTGTAAATAATGCAAATAAACAGCTCTCTCCATTGAGTGGTAGCTGAGACTGTCCAGATTTTAGGTTCAGCTTTGAGAAAAAATGGTGATTCATTTACTTTAATCCCATCCATGCTTGAAGTATTATGTTGTTTACACTTAATTGCTTTGTTTGCTGTTCACACAATGACACATTACATTAGAATTCTTGCACCTGGAGACAAATACAAGACGCAAGACCCAAAGCGCAAGACATTCTGCATCTTCAATTATATGACGAGGCTACAAATCGTATAGCTTTGCCTCATTTTTCTTCCATAACTTGCAATGGTACTGGACAACAGGAATAATAGACTTGTCTATATGCAACTTGCCTATACCATGAAATACTTTGGAGAATTCACCGCAAATATCTTGTGCGTTGTTCTGATATACTGAATAAATATGTGACATCGTCACCAGAGTTGCAGAGAGTCAGTTCTGGTTCAATAATTTGCAGCAAGTTGTGTCGTTTTAGCTGGGTGTATTATTGTGGGCCACCAAATTTCATCCGATATTTGATCCAAGACCTTTGACCAGATGAGTGACAGTAGATATGACTTTCTTTGCTCTTTTCTGGGCAATCACCCATACGGTGGTAATTCCACCACAGCAATAATATATGTGACTGGGGTTGCCCTATCTTGACCATGGTTTCTTTTTGATGTGAAGCAGTTTGCACTGGCTGTTTATCTGATTGTTAGAGATTGGTTTCCAAATCAAGGAATGAAACCGGACGGACCACCCGGCATCGACCTAGGCACCGGCAACAACAACAGCAAACCCAGCCCTGTCAACCCTGCAAAGTCCTCCTTACTAACATCTGGGGGCTTGTGCCAAAGTTGGGAGAGCTGTCCCACAGACTAGTCAAGCAACAGCCTGACATAGTCATAGTCACGGAATCATACCTGACAGACAATGTCCCAGACACAGCCATCACCATCCCCGGGTATTCCTGTCCCACCGATAGGACAGACCCACCAGAGGTGGTGGCACAGTGGTATACAGTAGGGAGGGAGTTGCCCTGGGAGTCCTCAACATCGACTCCAGACCCCATGAAGTCTCATGGCATCAGGTCAAACATGGGCAAGGTAACCTCCTACTGATTACCACCTACTGCCCTCCCTCAGCCGATGACTCAGTACTCCTCCATGTTGAACACCACTTGGAGGAAGGGCACAAAATGTACTCTGGGTGGGGGATTTCAATGTCCATCACCAAGAGTGGGTCGGTAGCACCACTATTGACCGAGTTGGCCAAGTCCTAAAGGACATAGCTGCTAGACTGGGTCTGCGGCAGGTGGTGGGGGAACCAACAAGAGGGAAAAACATACATGACCTTGTCCTCACCAATCTGCCTGCTGCAGATGCTTCTGCCATGACAGTATTGGTAGGAGTGACCACCGCACAGTCCTTGTGGAGACGAAGTCCTGCCTTCACATTGAGGATACCTTCCATCGTATTGTGTGGCACTATCGCCGTGCTAATTGGGAGAGATTTCAAACAGATCTAGCAATGCATAACTGGGCATCCATGAGGCGCTGTGGGCCATCAGCAGCAGCAGAATTGTACTCAACCACAATCTGTAACCTCATGGCCCGGCATATCCCCCACTCTACCATTACCATCAAGCCAGGAGACCAACCCTGGTTCAATGAAGAGTGCAGGAGGGCATGCCAGGAGCAGCACCAGGCATACCTCAAAATGAGGTGTCAACCTGGTGAAGCTACAACACAGGACTACTTGCATGCCAAACTGCGTAAGCAGCATGCGATAGACAGAGCTAAGCGATCCCATAACCAACGGATCAGATCTAAGCTCTGCAGTCCTGCCACATCCAGCCATGAATGGTGGTGGATAATTAAACAACTAACTGGAGGAGGTGGCTCCACAAATATCCCCATCCTCAATGATGGGGGAGCCCAGCACATCAGTGCGAAAGATAAGGCTGAAGCATTTGCAACAATCTTCAGCCAGAAGTGCCGAGTTGATGATCCATCTCGGCCTCCTCCTGAAGTCCCCAGCATCACAGATGCCAGACTTCAGCCAATTCGATTCACTCCACGTGATATCAAGAAACGACTGAAGGCACTGGATACTGCAAAAGCTATGGGCCCTGACAATATTCCGGCAATAGTACTGAAGACCTGTGCTCCAGAACTTGCCGCGCCCCTAGCCCAGCTGTTCCAGTACAGCTACAACACTGGCATCTACCCTGCAATGTGGAAAATTGCCCAGGTATGTCCTGTACACAAAAAGCAGGACAAGTCCAACCCGGCCAATTACCGCCCCATCAGCCTACTCTCAATCATCAGTAAAGTGATGGAAGGTGTCATCAACAGTGCCATCAAGTGACACTTGCTTAGCAATAACCTGCTCAGTGATGCTCAGTTTGGATTCCGCCAGGGCCACTCAGCTCCTGACCTCATTACAGCCTTGGTTCAAACATGGACAAAAGAGCTGAACACAAGAGGTGAGGTGAGAGTGACTGCCCTTGACATCAAGGCAGCATTTGATCGAGTATGGCATCAAGGAGCCCTAGCAAAACTGAGGTCAATGGGAATCAGGGGGAAAACCCTCCGCTGGTTGGAGTCATACCTAGCGCAAAGGAAGATGGTTGTGGTTGTTGGAGGTCAATCATCTGAGCTCCAGGAGATCATTGCAGGAGTTCCTCAGGTTAGTGTCTTAGGCCCAACCATCTTCAGCTGCTTCATCAATGACCTTCCTTCAATCATAAGGTCAGAAGTGGGGATGTTCGCTGATGATTGTACAATGTTCAGCACCATTCGTGACTCCTCAGATACTGAAGCAGTCCGTGTAGAAATGCAGCAGGATATGGACAATATCCAGGCTTGGGCTGAGAAGTGGCAAGTAACATTCGCGCCACACAAGTGCCAGGCAATGACCATCTCCAACGAGAGAGAATCTAACCATCTCCCCATGACATTCAACAGCATTACCATCGCTGAATTCCCCACTATCAACATCCTAGGGGCTACCATTGACCAGAAACTGAACTGGAGTAGCCATATAAATACCGTGGCTACAAGAGCAGGTCAGAGGCTAGGAATCCTGAGGCGAGTAACTCACCTCCTGACTCCCCAAAGCCTGTCCACCATCTACAAGGCACAAGTCAGGAGTGTGATGGACTACTGTGCACTTGCCTGGATGGGTGCAGCTCCAACAACACTCAAGAAGCTCGACAACATCCAGGACAAAGCAGCCCACTTGATTGGCACCCCATCTACAAAACATTCACTCCCTCCACCACCGACGCACAGTGGCAGCATTGTGTACCATCTACAAGATGGACTGCAGCAATGCACCAAGGTTCCTTAGACAGCACCTTCCAAACCTGCGACCTCTACCAACTAGGAGGACAAGGGCAGCAAATACATGGGAATACCACCACCTGCAAGTTCCCCTCCAAGTCACACACCATCCTGACTTGGAACTATATCGCCGTTCCTTCACTGTCGCTGGGTCAAAATCCTGGAACTCCCTTCCTAACAGCACTGTGGGTGTACCTACCCCAAATGGACTGCAGCGGTTCGAAAAGGCAGCTCACCACCACCTTCTCAAGGGCAATTAGGGATGGGCAATAAATGCTAGTCTGGCCAGTGATGCCCACATCCCATGAATAAAAAAAAACTGCTTGACATTGCACTGGATCAAGTACTCTCCCAGCACAAAAGAGTTCATCTAAGGTACATTCTTTTTCCAGGGCTGGGTGGCATAAGATTTTCAATGAATTTTCTGTTATAATCTAGGTTTTGATTTTTATAATCTATATCAGTAAAATTACATTTTGCTGTGTGCAGTTGATCAAAATACTGCTGGTAGATACTTTGTACTTTGCTTGGGAATGAAATTTTAAATAGGGCTTGTAAAAATGCAGGGTTTCAGTACCCTGATGAATATGTACAGAGGAACCAGGCGAATCCCTAATTCCTTCCGATAGCTACTCACAAAGGATGATCTGGGGTTATACCTCACAGCTTAGTTCTAGGGATGAATGGTGGCTGACATGGCTTGCTGAACTATTTAACATTTAACTTGGATTGAAATTAATTTATTTTAGTAACCCTCAACCAGGTTATGCTCAGGATGCTGAGTGAGTGAATTTACTTTTCTTGACAAATCATCAAGGAAGAAACCAGACCACGATTCATGCACTAAGCATTATTTATAGGTAACAAGTCACAAAGCAAAGTTTGGTGCAGAAAGACTGAATTGACATGCATAAATATGAACAGAGTTATCTAGCAGTTAAGTAGCAAATCATTAATGGACAGAGTTACGTAACAAAACAAGTAGCAAAGGTTACACAGGAAATTCAGTGTATCATTGTAAATCAGCACTAAAAGATGCTGAATATTTTATTTATTTAGAGATACAGCACTGAAACAGGCCCCTCAGCCCACCGAGTCTGTGCCAACCAACAACCACCCATTTATACTAACCCTACAGTAATCCCATATTCCCAACCACCTACCTACACTAGGGGCAATTTACAATGGCCAATTTACCTATCACCTGCAAGTCTTTGGCTGTGGGAGGAAACCGGAGCACCCAGCGAAAACCCACGCGGTCACAGGGAGAACTTGCAAACTCCGCACAGGCAGTACCCAGAATCGAACGCAGGTCCCTGGAGCTGTGAGGCTGCGGTGCTAACCACTGCGCCACTGTGCCGCCCTTACTAACTAAAGGAGTGACCAGAGTCTGAGGTTATAAATTGGTGAGAATAGTTGATTTATTTCTTTGATAGCTGACAAGTTAACGCTTTGAGTAGCCAGTCTATTAAATAGTTCAGGCTTATGTTTGTGATTAACAGTGTTCAGACTTTATAAGACCTTATCCTCACAAGTGGCATTGTTGAGTCAATCTCTTTCCTACCCTGAGATGCAGGCATTAGGTTCTGGAGTGTTGAGCTGTTGAACCCCCTTTGTGGTGGGGTTATCATTTTCACTTAGACTTTTACTGAACCCACTTTACACATTAGGATAGCCGAGCTGGCTTCCATCTCACCTTTCTCAAGCTCATACCATTCATAATTCAGTGACACTCTGAGCTCTGCATGCACCAGCTGGCATAGCCACAATTTAGCTTCTGATCTCTGATACTCTGACGTTAAAGTACCTTACAACTGAAAGGTAAACGTTCTGAGAGAAGAAGAATGGAGGAAACAAAAGTCATCTTCAGAATGACTTGGAAAGACTGCTCCTTCCATCAAGGATGAAGAAAATTCTGTTTCTGACTGGCCCATCTGTCAAGAATCTCCACTAAGTCAGTATTAAAGCATGAATCTCCAAATTTATAACAAACCCTTCCTTATAACATTACTTTTAACAAAGGGGTCCAAACAAATAGGAGAGGACGTGACCTATATATGATCCACTATGTGCTTCTTTCCAGGGCCCAAGCTAGGGATAATGACTTTACAACTTAATGACTTAAAAGTCTGTGTTCATTTGTTCAGTTTCCAGCACTCAGTTTAACAGGTGAACTCAACACTATAAAAGCATCCCCAGGCAGATTACACAGCATTTCCCTGACAAATCTCCAGGGCAACTCATTGGCAATTTTATGGGTGAGTGTTCCTCCAAGGTTTTCTTACCTTTATCTCCATCTGCAAATTTAGTGCCCCAGTACGCAATGGCAACCTCACTTTCTTACATTACCAAAGGCCATCGTGGCACTGCAAATCACTTCATTTATTGAAGTCAGCTTGTTATATATGTGCAATGGGGGATGTGAGGCAATCCCAAGGACCTAGTTGTCTGTTGGTCATTGATTCATTATAGGCATACATAAGTCTACAGCTAACTGAAGACTAAATACCATACAGAAGTTAATTGTATTTATACCTTTCAAAGTGTCAACCATGGCTCAGAAGTAGCACTGTTTCCTCTGTCTCAGAGTAGTGTGTTATTGTCACTTGAAGTTGTCTCCCAGGTGCAATAAATCACAGAACCACAGAATTGTTAGAGTACAGAACGAAGCCATTCGGCCCATGTGTCCGCAGTGGCTCTCTGAAAGAGCAATTCCCTCATTCCCATTCCGCTGCCTTCTCCCCATAACCCTGCAGATTCTCCCTTTACATATAACTGTCTAATTCCCTTTTGAATTCTTCAATTGAACTTGCCTCCACCACTTTAGAACCTGCCTCCACCATTTTAGAACCTGCCTCCACCATTTTAGAACCTGCCTCCACCACTTTAGAACCTGCCTCCACCATTTTAGAACCTGCATCCACCACTTTAGAACCTGCCTCCACCACATTTGAACCTGCCTCCACCACTTTAGAACCTGCCTCCACCACTTAAAAACCTGCCTCCACCATTTTAGAACCTGCCTCCACCATTTTAGAACCTGCCTCCAACATTGTAGAACCTGCTTCCACCACTTTAGAACCTGCCTCCACCCCTTTAGAACCTGCCTCCACCACTTCTGAACCTGCCTCCACCACTTTAGAACCTGCCTCCACCACTTTTGAACATGCCTCCACCACTTTTGAACCTGCCTCCACCACTTTAGAACATGCCTCCATCATTTTAGAACCTGCCTCCACCACTTTTGAACCTGCCTCCACCATTTTAGAACCTGCCTCCACCACTTTAGAAACTGCCTCCACCACTTTAGAACCTGCCTCCCCTACTTTAGAACCGGCCTCCCCTACTTTAGCACCTGCCTCCACCACTTTAGAACCTGCCTCCACCACTTTAGAACCTGCCTCCACCACTTTTGAACCTGCCTCCACCATTTTAGAACCTGCCTCCACCACTTTAGAACCTGCCTCCACCACCTTTGAACCTGCCTCCACCATTTTAGAACCTGCTTCCACCACTTTAGAACCTGCCTCCAACACTTTAGAACCTGCCTCCCCTACTCTAGAACCTGCTTCCACTACTTTAGAACCTGCCTCCCCTACTTTAGAACCTGCCTCCAACTCTGTAGAACCTGCCTCCACCACTTTAGAACCTTCCTCCACCACTTTAGAACCTGCCTCGACCACTTTAGAACCTGCCTCCACCACTTTAGAACCTGCCTCCACCACTTTAGAACCTGCCTCCACCACTTTAGAACCTGCCTCCACCATTTTAGAACCTGCCTCCACCACTTTAGAACCTGCCTCCACCATTTTAGAACCTGCCTCCACCACTTTAGAACCTGCCTCCACCACATTTGAACCTGCCTCCACCACTTAAGAACCTGCCTCCACCACTTTTGAACCTGCCTCCACCACTTTTGAACGTGCCCCCACCATTTTAGAACCTGCCTCCACCACTTTAGAACCTGCCTCCCCTACTCTAGAACCTGCCTCCACTACTTTAGAACCTGCCTCCCCTACTTTAGACCCTGCCTCCAACTCTGTAGAACCTGCCTCCACCACTTTAGAACCTGCCTCCACCACTTTAGAACCTGCCTCGACGACTTTAGAACCTGCCTCCACCACTTTAGAACCTGCCTCCACCACTTTAGAACCTGCCTCCACCACTTTTGAACCTGCCTCCACCATTTTAGAACCTGCCTCCACCACTTTAGAACCTGCCTCCACCATTTTAGAACCTGCCTCCACCATTTTAGAACCTGCCTCCACCACTTCTGAACCTGCCTCTACCACTTTAGAACCTGCCTCCACCACTTTAGAACCTGCCTCGACGACTTTAGAACCTGCCTCCACCACTTTAGAACCTGCCTCCACCACTTTAGAACCTGCCTCCACCACTTTTGAACCTGCCTCCACCATTTTAGAACCTGCCTCCACCACTTTAGAACCTGCCTCCACCATTTTAGAACCTGCCTCCACCATTTTAGAACCTGCCTCCACCACTTCTGAACCTGCCTCTACCACTTTAGAACCTGCCTCCACCACTTTAGAACCTGCCTTCACCACTTTAGAACCTGCCTCCACCACTTTAGAACCTGCCTCCACCATTTTAGAACCTGCCTCCACCACTTTAGAACCTGCCTCCACCACTTTAGAACCTGCCTCGACGACTTTAGAACCTGCCTCCACCACTTTAGAACCTGCCTCCACCACTTTTGAACCTGCCTCCACCATTTTAGAACCTGCCTCCACCACTTTAGAACCTGCCTCCACCATTTTAGAACCTGCCTCCACCATTTTAGAACCTGCCTCCACCACTTCTGAACCTGCCTCCACCACTTCAGAACCTGCCTCCACCACTTTTGAACCTGCCTCCACCATTTTAGAACCTGCCTCCACCACTTTAGAACCTGCCTCCACCATTTTAGAACCTGCCTCCACCACTTTAGAACCTGCCTCCACCACTTTTGAACCTGCCTCCACCACTTAAGAACCTGCCTCCACCACTTTTGAACGTGCCTCCACCATTTTTGAACCTGCCTCCACCACTTTAGAACCTGCCTCCACCACTTTAGAACCTGCCTCCACCACTTTTGAACCTGTCTCCACCACTTTTGAATCTGCCTCCACCACCTTTGAATCTGCCTCCACCACTTTAGAACCTGCCTCCACCACTTTTGAACCTGCCTCCACCACTTTAGAACCTGCCTCCACCACTTTAGAACCTGCCTCCACCACTTTTGAATCTCCCTCCACCACGTTAGATCCTGCCTCCACCACTTTAGAACCTGCCTCCACCACTTTAGAACCTGCCTCCACCACTTTTGAACCTGTCTCCACCACTTTTGAATCTGCCTCCACCACCTTTGAATCTGCCTCCACCACTTTAGAACCTGCCTCCACCACTTTAGAACCTGCCTTGACCACTTTAGAACCTGCCTCCACAACTTTACAACCTGTCCTGACAACTTCAGAACCTGCCTCGACCACTTTAGAACCTGCCTCCACCACTTTAGAACATGCCTCCCATACTTTAGAAACTGCCTTGACCACTTTAGAACCTGCCTCCACCACTTTAGAACCTGCCTCCACCACTTTAGAACCTACCTTGACCACTTTAGAACCTACCTCCACCACTTTAGAACCTGCCTTGACCACTTTAGAACCTGCCTTGACCACTTTAGAACCTGCCTCCACCACTTTAGAACCTGCCTCCACCACTTTAGAACCTACCTTGACCACTTTAGAACCTGCCTTGACCACTTTAGAACCTGCCTCCACCACTTTAGAACCTGCCTCCCCTACTTTAGAACCTGCCTTGACCACTTTAGAACCTGCCTCCACCACTTTAGAACCTGCCTCCCCTACTCTAGAACCTGCCTCCACTACTTTAGAACCTGCCTCCCCTACTTTAGAACCTGCCTCCAACTCTGTAGAACCTGCCTCCACCACTTTAGAACCTGCCTCCACCACTTTAGAACCTGCCTCGACCACTTTAGAACCTGCCTCCACCACTTTAGAACCTGCCTCCACCACTTTTGAACTTGCCTCCACCATTTTAGAACCTGCCTCCACCACTTTAGAACCTGCCTCCACCATTTTAGAACCTGCCTCCACCACTTTAGAACCTGCCTCCACCACATTTGAACCTGCCTCCACCACTTTTGAACCTGCCTCCACCACTTTTGAACGTGCCTCCACCATTTTAGAACCTGCCTCCACCACTTTAGAACCTGCCTCCACCAATTTAGAACCTGCCTCCCGCACTTTAGAACCTGCCTCCACCACTTTAGAACCTGCCTCCCCTACTTTAGCACCTGCCTCCACCACTTTAGAACCTTCCTCCACCTCTTTAGAACCTGTCTCCACCACTTTTGAACCTGCCTCCACCATTTTAGAACCTTCCTCCACCACTTTTGAACCTGTCTCCACCACTTTAGAACCTGCCTCCACCACTTTTGAACCTGCCTCCACCACTTTAGAACCTGCCTCCACCACTTTTGAATCTCCCTCCACCACTTTAGATCCTGCCTCCACCACTTTAGAACCTGCCTCCACCACTTTAGAACCTGCCTCCACCACTTTTGAACCTGTCTCCACCACTTTTGAATCTGCCTCCACCACCTTTGAATCTGCCTCCACCACTTTAGAACCTGCCTCCCCTACTTTAGAACCTGCCTTGACCACTTTAGAACCTGCCTCCACCACTTTAGAACCTGCCTCCCCTACTCTAGAACCTGCTTCCACTACTTTAGAACCTGCCTCCCCTACTTTAGAACCTGCCTCCAACTCTGTAGAACCTGCCTCCACCACTTTAGAACCTTCCTCCACCACTTTAGAACCTGCCTCGACCACTTTAGAACCTGCCTCCACCACTTTAGAACCTGCCTCCACCACTTTAGAACCTGCCTCCACCACTTTTGAACCTGCCTCCACCATTTTAGAACCTGCCTCCACCACTTTAGAACCTGCCTCCACCATTTTAGAACCTGACTCCACCACTTTAGAACCTGCCTCCACCACATTTGAACCTGCCTCCACCACTTAAGAACCTGCCTCCACCACTTTTGAACCTGCCTCCACCACTTTTGAACGTGCCCCCACCATTTTAGAACCTGCCTCCACCACTTTAGAACCTGCCTCCCCTACTCTAGAACCTGCCTCCACTACTTTAGAACCTGCCTCCCCTACTTTAGAACCTGCCTCCAACTCTGTAGAACCTGCCTCCACCACTTTAGAACCTGCCTCCACCACTTTAGAACCTGCCTCGACGACTTTAGAACCTGCCTCCACCACTTTAGAACCTGCCTCCACCACTTTAGAACCTGCCTCCACCACTTTTGAACCTGCCTCCACCATTTTAGAACCTGCCTCCACCACTTTAGAACCTGCCTCCACCATTTTAGAACCTGCCTCCACCATTTTAGAACCTGCCTTGACCACTTTAGAACCTGCCTCCACCACTTTAGAACCTGCCTCCCCTACTCTAGAACCTGCCTCCACTACTTTAGAACCTGCCTCCCCTACTTTAGAACCTGCCTCCAACTCTGTAGAACCTGCCTCCACCACTTTAGAACCTGCCTCCACCACTTTAGAACCTGCCTCGACCACTTTAGAACCTGCCTCCACCACTTTAGAACCTGCCTCCACCACTTTTGAACTTGCCTCCACCATTTTAGAACCTGCCTCCACCACTTTAGAACCTGCCTCCACCATTTTAGAACCTGCCTCCACCACTTTAGAACCTGCCTCCACCACATTTGAACCTGCCTCCACCACTTAAGAACCTGCCTCCACCACTTTTGAACCTGCCTCCACCACTTTTGAACGTGCCTCCACCATTTTAGAACCTGCCTCCACCACTTTAGAACCTGCCTCCACCAATTTAGAACCTGCCTCCCGCACTTTAGAACCTGCCTCCACCACTTTAGAACCTGCCTCCCCTACTTTAGCACCTGCCTCCACCACTTTAGAACCTTCCTCCACCTCTTTAGAACCTGTCTCCACCACTTTTGAACCTGCCTCCACCATTTTAGAACCTTCCTCCACCACTTTTGAACCTGTCTCCACCACTTTAGAACCTGCCTCCACCACTTTTGAACCTGCCTCCACCACTTTAGAACCTGCCTCCACCACTTTTGAATCTCCCTCCACCACTTTAGATCCTGCCTCCACCACTTTAGAACCTGCCTCCACCACTTTAGAACCTGCCTCCACCACTTTTGAACCTGTCTCCACCACTTTTGAATCTGCCTCCACCACCTTTGAATCTGCCTCCACCACTTTAGAACCTGCCTCCCCTACTTTAGAACCTGCCTTGACCACTTTAGAACCTGCCTCCACCACTTTAGAACCTGCCTCCCCTACTCTAGAACCTGCTTCCACTACTTTAGAACCTGCCTCCCCTACTTTAGAACCTGCCTCCAACTCTGTAGAACCTGCCTCCACCACTTTAGAACCTTCCTCCACCACTTTAGAACCTGCCTCGACCACTTTAGAACCTGCCTCCACCACTTTAGAACCTGCCTCCACCACTTTAGAACCTGCCTCCACCACTTTTGAACCTGCCTCCACCATTTTAGAACCTGCCTCCACCACTTTAGAACCTGCCTCCACCATTTTAGAACCTGCCTCCACCACTTTAGAACCTGCCTCCACCACATTTGAACCTGCCTCCACCACTTAAGAACCTGCCTCCACCACTTTTGAACCTGCCTCCACCACTTTTGAACGTGCCCCCACCATTTTAGAACCTGCCTCCACCACTTTAGAACCTGCCTCCCCTACTCTAGAACCTGCCTCCACTACTTTAGAACCTGCCTCCCCTACTTTAGAACCTGCCTCCAACTCTGTAGAACCTGCCTCCACCACTTTAGAACCTGCCTCCACCACTTTAGAACCTGCCTCGACGACTTTAGAACCTGCCTCCACCACTTTAGAACCTGCCTCCACCACTTTAGAACCTGCCTCCACCACTTTTGAACCTGCCTCCACCATTTTAGAACCTGCCTCCACCACTTTAGAACCTGCCTCCACCATTTTAGAACCTGCCTC
This sequence comes from Heterodontus francisci, assembly GCF_036365525.1. Taxonomy (NCBI): domain Eukaryota; kingdom Metazoa; phylum Chordata; class Chondrichthyes; order Heterodontiformes; family Heterodontidae; genus Heterodontus; species Heterodontus francisci. The sequence goes on from NC_090374.1 coordinate 152,912,298, forward strand.
CACCATTTTAGAACCTGCCTCCACCACTTCTGAACCTGCCTCTACCACTTTAGAACCTGCCTCCACCACTTTAGAACCTGCCTTCACCACTTTAGAACCTGCCTCCACCACTTTAGAACCTGCCTCCACCATTTTAGAACCTGCCTCCACCACTTTAGAACCTGCCTCTACCACTTTAGAACCTGCCTCGACGACTTTAGAACCTGCCTCCACCACTTTAGAACCTGCCTCCACCACTTTAGAACCTGCCTCCACCACTTTTGAACCTGCCTCCACCATTTTAGAACCTGCCTCCACCACTTTAGAACCTGCCTCCACCATTTTAGAACCTGCCTCCACCATTTTAGAACCTGCCTCCACCACTTCTGAACCTGCCTCCACCACTTTAGAACCTGCCTCCACCACTTTTGAACCTGCCTCCACCATTTTAGAACCTGCCTCCACCACTTTAGAACCTGCCTCCACCATTTTAGAACCTGCCTCCACCACTTTAGAACCTGCCTCCACCACTTTTGAACCTGCCTCCACCACTTAAGAACCTGCCTCCACCACTTTTGAACGTGCCTCCACCATTTTTGAACCTGCCTCCACCACTTTAGAACCTGCCTCCACCACTTTAGAACCTGCCTCCACCACTTTTGAACCTGTCTCCACCACTTTTGAATCTGCCTCCACCACCTTTGAATCTGCCTCCACCACTTTAGAACCTGCCTCCACCACTTTTGAACCTGCCTCCACCACTTTAGAACCTGCCTCCACCACTTTAGAACCTGCCTCCACCACTTTTGAATCTCCCTCCATCACGTTAGATCCTGCCTCCACCACTTTAGAACCTGCCTCCACCACTTTAGAACCTGCCTCCACCACTTTTGAACCTGTCTCCACCACTTTTGAATCTGCCTCCACCACCTTTGAATCTGCCTCCACCACTTTAGAACCTGCCTCCACCACTTTAGAACCTGCCTTGACCACTTTAGAACCTGCCTCCACAACTTTACAACCAGTCCTGACCACTTCAGAACCTGCCTCGACCACTTTAGAACCTGCCTCCACCACTTTAGAACATGCCTCCCATACTTTAGAAACTGCCTTGACCACTTTAGAACCTGCCTCCACCACTTTAGAACCTGCCTCCACCACTTTAGAACCTACCTTGACCACTTTAGAACCTGCCTCCACCACTTTAGAACCTGCCTTGACCACTTTAGAACCTGCCTTGACCACTTTAGAACCTGCCTCCACCACTTTAGAACCTGCCTCCACCACTTTAGAACCTACCTTGACCACTTTAGAACCTGCCTTGACCACTTTAGAACCTGCCTCCACCACTTTAGAACCTGCCTCCCCTACTTTAGAACCTGCCTTGACCACTTTAGAACCTGCCTCCACCACTTTAGAACCTGCCTCCCCTACTCTAGAACCTGCCTCCACTACTTTAGAACCTGCCTCCCCTACTTTAGAACCTGCCTCCAACTCTGTAGAACCTGCCTCCACCACTTTAGAACCTGCCTCGACCACTTTAGAACCTGCCTCCACCACTTTAGAACCTGCCTCCACCACTTTAGAACCTGCCTCCACCACTTTTGAACCTGCCTCCACCATTTTAGAACCTGCCTCCACCACTTTAGAACCTGCCTCCACCATTTTAGAACCTGCCTCCACCACTTTAGAACCTGCCTCCACCACATTTGAACCTGCCTCCACCACTTAAGAACCTGCCTCCACCACTTTTGAACCTGCCTCCACCACTTTTGAACGTGCCTCCACCATTTTAGAACCTGCCTCCACCACTTTAGAACCTGCCTCCACCAATTTAGAACCTGCCTCCCGCACTTTAGAACCTGCCTCCACCACTTTAGAACCTGCCTCCCCTACTTTAGCACCTGCCTCCACCACTTTAGAACCTTCCTCCACCACTTAAGAACCTGCCTCCACCACTTAAGAACCTGCCTCCACCACTTTTGAACCTGCCTCCACCACTTTTGAACGTGCCTCCACCATTTTAGAACCTGCCTCCACCACTTTAGAACCTGCCTCCACCAATTTAGAACCTGCCTCCCGCACTTTAGAACCTGCCTCCACCACTTTAGAACCTGCCTCCCCTACTTAAGCACCTGCCTCCACCACTTTAGAACCTTCATCCACCTCTTTAGAACCTGTCTCCACCACTTTTGAACCTGCCTCCACCATTTTAGAACCTGCTTCCACCACTTTAGAACCTGCCTCCACCACTTTAGAACCTTCCTCCACCACTTTTGAACCTGTCTCCACCACTTTTGAATCTGCCGCCACCACCTTTGAATCTGCCTCCACCACTTTAGAACCTGCCTCCACCACTTTTGAACCTGCCTCCACCACTTTAGAACCTGCCTCCACCACTTTTGAATCTCCCTCCACCACTTTAGATCCTGCCTCCACCACTTTAGAACCTGCCTCCACCACTTTAGAACCTGCCTCCACCACTTTTGAACCTGCCTCCACCACTTTTGAATCTGCCTCCACCACCTTTGAATCTGCCTCCACCACTTTAGAACCTGCCTCCCCTACTTTAGAACCTGCCTTGACCACTTTAGAACCTGCCTCCACCACTTTAGAACCTGCCTCCCCTACTCTAGAACCTGCTTCCACTACTTTAGAACCTGCCTCCCCTACTTTAGAACCTGCCTCCAACTCTGTAGAACCTGCCTCCACCACTTTAGAACCTGCCTCCACCACTTTAGAACCTGCCTCGACCACTTTAGAACCTGCCTCCACCATTTTAGAACCTGCCTCCACCACTTTAGAACCTGCCTCCACCATTTTAGAACCTGCCTCCACCACTTTAGAACCTGCCTCCACCACATTTGAACCTGCCTCCACCACTTAAGAACCTGCCTCCACCACTTTTGAACCTGCCTCCACCACTTTTGAACGTGCCCCCACCATTTTAGAACCTGCCTCCACCACTTTAGAACCTGCCTCCACCAATTTAGAACCTGCCTCCCGCACTTTAGAACCTGCCTCCACCACTTTAGAACCTGCCTCCCCTACTTTAGCACCTGCCTCCACCACTTTAGAACCTTCTTCCACCTCTTTAGAACCTGCCTCCACCATTTTAGAACCTGCTTCCACCACTTTAGAACCTGCCTCCACCACTTTAGAACCTTCCTCCACCACTTTTGAACCTGTCTCCACCACTTTTGAATCTGCCGCCACCACCTTTGAATCTGCCTCCAGCACTTTAGAACCTGCCTCCACCACTTTTGAACCTGCCTCCACCACTTTAGAACCTGCCTCCACCACTTTTGAATCTCCCTCCACCACTTTAGATCCTGCCTCCACCACTTTAGAACCTGCCTCCACCACTTTAGAACCTGCCTCCACCACTTTTGAACCTGTCTCCACCACTTTTGAATCTGCCTCCACCACCTTTGAATCTGCCTCCACCACTTTAGAACCTGCCTCCACCACTTTTGAACCTGCCTCCACCACTTTGGAACCTGCCACCAGCACTTTAGAACCTGCCTCCACCACTTTAGAACCTGCCTCCACCACTTTTGAATCTGCCTCCACCACTTTAGAACCTGCCTCCACCACTTTAGAACCTGCCTCCACCACTTTAGAACCTGCCTCCCCTACTTTAGAACCTGCCTCCACCACTTTTGAACCTGCCTCCACCACTTTAGAACCTGCCTCCCCTACTTTAGAACCTGCCTCCACCACTTTAGAACCTGCCTCCACCAATTTAGAACCTGCCTCCCGCACTTCAGAACCTGCCTCCACCACTTTAGAACCTGCCTCCCCTACTTTAGCACCTGCCTCCACCACTTTAGAACCTTCTTCCACCTCTTTAGAACCTGCCTCCACCATTTTAGAACCTGCTTCCACCACTTTAGAACCTGCCTCCACCACTTTAGAACCTTCCTCCACCACTTTTGAACCTGTCTCCACCACTTTTGAATCTGCCGCCACCACCTTTGAATCTGCCTCCAGCACTTTAGAACCTGCCTCCACCACTTTTGAACCTGCCTCCACCACTTTAGAACCTGCCTCCACCACTTTTGAATCTCCCTCCACCACTTTAGATCCTGCCTCCACCACTTTAGAACCTGCCTCCACCACTTTAGAACCTGCCTCCACCACTTTTGAACCTGTCTCCACCACTTTTGAATCTGCCTCCACCACCTTTGAATCTGCCTCCACCACTTTAGAACCTGCCTCCACCACTTTTGAACCTGCCTCCACCACTTTGGAACCTGCCACCAGCACTTTAGAATCTGCCTCCACCACTTTAGAACCTGCCTCCACCACTTTTGAACCTGCCTCCACCACTTTAGAACCTGCCTCCACCACTTTTGAATCTGCCTCCACCACTTTAGAACCTGCCTCCACCACTTTTGAACCTGCCTCCCCTACTTTAGAACCTGCCTCCACCACTTTTGAACCTGCCTCCACCACTTTAGAACCTGCCTCCACCACTTTAGAACCTGCCTCCCCTACTTTAGAACCTGCCTCCAACTCTTTAGAACCTACCTCCACCACTTTAGAACCTGCCTCCACCACTTTAGAACCTGCCTCGACCACTTTAGAACCTGCCTCCACCACTTTAGAACCTGCCTCCCCTACTTTAGAATCTGCCTCCACCACTTTAGAACCTGCCTCCCCTACTTTAGAATCTGCCTCCACCATTTTAGAACCTGCCTCCACCACTTTAGAACCTGCCTCCACCACTTTTGAACCTGCCTCCACCATTTTAGAAACTGCCTCCACCATTTTAGAACCTGCCTCCACCACTTTAGAACCTGCCTCCACCACTTTAGAACCTGCCTCCACCACTTTTGAACCTGCCTCCACCATTTTAGAACCTGCCTCCACCACTTTTGAACCTGCCTCCACCATTTTAGAAACTGCCTCCACCATTTTAGAACCTGCCTCCACCACTTTAGAACCTGCCTCCACCACTTTAGAACCTGCCTCCACCACTTTTGAACCTGCCTCCACCACTTTAGAACCTGTCTTGACCACTTTAGAACCTGCCTCGACCACTTTAGAACCTGCCTCCACCACTTTAGAACCTGCCTCCCCTACTTTAGAACCTGCCTTGACCACTTTAGAACCTGCCTCCACCACTTTAGAACCTACCTTGACCACTTTAGAACCTGCCTCCACCACTTTAGAACCTGCCTTGACCACTTTAGAACCTGCCTTGACCACTTTAGAACCTGCCTCCACCACTTTAGAACCTGCCTTGACCACTTTAGAACCTGCCTCCACCACTTTAGAACCTGCCTCCACCACTTTAGAACCTGCCTCCCCTACTTTAGAACCTGCCTTGACCACTTTAGAACCTGCCTCCACCACTTTAGAACCTGCCTCCACCACTTTAGAACCTGCCTCCACCACTTTAGAACCTGCCTCCCCTACTTTAGAACCAGCCTTGACCACTTTAGAACCTGCCTCCACCACTTTAGAACCTGCCTCCCCTACTTTAGAACCTGTCTTGACCACTTTAGAACCTGCCTCCACCACTTTAGAACCTGCCTCCCCTACTCTAGAACCTGCCTCCACCACTTTAGAACCTGCCTCCCCTACTTTAGAACCTGCCTCCAGCTCTTTAGAACCTGCCTCCACCACTTTAGAACCTGCCTCCACCACTTTAGAACCTGCCTCGACCACTTTAGAACCTGCCTCCACCACTTTAGAACCTGCCTCCCCTACTTTAGAATCTGCCTCCACCATTTTAGAACCTGCCTCCACCACTTTAGAACCTGCCTCCACCACTTTTGAACCTGCCTCCACCATTTTAGAAACTGCCTCCACCATTTTAGAACCTGCCTCCACCACTTTAGAACCTGCCTCCACCACTTTAGAACCTGCCTCCACCACTTTTGAACCTGCCTCCACCATTTTAGAACCTGCCTCCACCACTTTAGAACCTGCCTCCACCATTTTAGAACCTGCCTCCACCACTTTAGAACCTGCCTCCACCACTTTTGAACCTGCCTCCACCACTTAAGAACCTGCCTCCACCACATTTGAACCTGCCTCCACCACTTTTGAACGTGCCTCCACCATTTTAGAACCTGCCTCCACCACTTTAGAACCTGCCTCCACCACTTTAGAACCTGCCTTCCGCACTTTAGAACCTGCCTCCACCACTTTAGAACCTGCCTCCCCTACTTTAGCACCTGCCTCCACCACTTTAGAACCTTCCTCCACCACTTTAGAACCTGTCTCCACCACTTTTGAACCTGCCTCCACCATTTTAGAACCTGCTTCCACCACTTTAGAACCTGCCTCCACCACTTTAGAACCTTCCTCCACCACTTTTGAACCTGTCTCCACCACTTTTGAATCTGCCTCCACCACCTTTGAATCTGCCTCCACCACTTTAGAACCTGCCTCCACCACTTTTGAACCTGCCTCCACCACTTTAGAACCTGCCTCCACCACTTTTAAATCTCCCTCCACCACTTTAGATCCTGCCTCCACCACTTTAGAACCTGCCTCCACCACTTTAGAACCTGCCTCCACCACTTTTGAACCTGCCTCCACCACTTTTGAATCTGCCTCCACCACGTTTGAATCTGCCTCCCCTACTTTAGAACCTGCCTCCAACTCTTTAGAACCTACCTCCACCACTTTAGAACCTGCCTCCACCACTTTAGAACCTGCCTCGACCACTTTAGAACCTGCCTCCACCACTTTAGAACCTGCCTCCCCTACTTTAGAATCTGCCTCCACCACTTTAGAACCTGCCTCCCCTACTTTAGAATCTGCCTCCACCATTTTAGAACCTGCCTCCACCACTTTAGAACCTGCCTCCACCACTTTTGAACCTGCCTCCACCATTTTAGAAACTGCCTCCACCATTTTAGAACCTGCCTCCACCACTTTAGAACCTGCCTCCACCACTTTAGAACCTGCCTCCACCACTTTTGAACCTGCCTCCACCATTTTAGAACCTGCCTCCACCACTTTTGAACCTGCCTCCACCATTTTAGAAACTGCCTCCACCATTTTAGAACCTGCCTCCACCACTTTAGAACCTGCCTCCACCACTTTAGAACCTGCCTCCACCACTTTTGAACCTGCCTCCACCATTTTAGAACCTGCCTCCACCACTTTAGAACCTGCCTCCACCATTTTAGAACCTGCCTCCACCACTTTAGAACCTGCCTCCACCACTTTTGAACCTGCCTCCACCACTTAAGAACCTGCCTCCACCACTTTTGAACCTGCCTCCACCACTTTTGAACGTGCCTCCACCATTTTAGAACCTGCCTCCACCACTTTAGAACCTGCCTCCACCACTTTAGAACCTGCCTTCCACACTTTAGAACCTGCCTCCACCACTTTAGAACCTGCCTCCCCTACTTTAGCACCTGCCTCCACCACTTTAGAACCTTCCTCCACCACTTTAGAACCTGTCTCCACCACTTTTGAACCTGCCTCCACCATTTTAGAACCTGCTTCCACCACTTTAGAACCTGCCTCCACCACTTTAGAACCTTCCTCCACCACTTTAGAACCTGCCTCCACCACTTTTGAACCTGCCTCCACCACTTTAGAACCTGCCTCCACCACTTTAGAACCTGCCTCCACCACTTTTAAATCTCCCTCCACCACTTTAGATCCTGCCTCCACCACTTTAGAACCTGCCTCCACCACTTTAGAACCTGCCTCCACCACTTTTGAACCTGTCTCCACCACTTTTGAATCTGCCTCCACCACTTTAGAACCTGCCTCCCCTACTCTAGAACCTGCCTCCACCACTTTAGAACCTGCCTCCCCTACTTTAGAACCTGCCTCCAACTCTTTAGAACCTGCCTCCACCACTTTAGAACCTGCCTCCACCACTTTAGAACCTGCCTCGACCACTTTAGAACCTGCCTCCACCACTTTAGAACCTGCCTCCCCTACTTTAGAATCTGCCTCCACCATTTTAGAACCTGCCTCCACCACTTTAGAACCTGCCTCCACCACTTTTGAACCTGCCTCCACCATTTTAGAAACTGCCTCCACCATTTTAGAACCTGCCTCCACCACTTTAGAACCTGCCTCCACCACTTTAGAACCTGCCTCCACCACTTTTGAACCTGCCTCCACCATTTTAGAACCTGCCTCCACCACTTTAGAACCTGCCTCCACCATTTTAGAACCTGCCTCCACCACTTTAGAACCTGCCTCCACCACTTTTGAACGTGCCTCCACCATTTTAGAACCTGCCTCCACCACTTTAGAACCTGCCTCCACCACTTTAGAACCTGCCTTCCGCACTTTAGAACCTGCCTCCACCACTTTAGAACCTGCCTCCCCTACTTTAGCACCTGCCTCCACCACTTTAGAACCTTCCTCCACCACTTTAGAACCTGTCTCCACCACTTTTGAACCTGCCTCCACCATTTTAGAACCTGCTTCCACCACTTTAGAACCTGCCTCCACCACTTTAGAACCTTCCTCCACCACTTTTGAACCTGTCTCCACCACTTTTGAATCTGCCTCCACCACCTTTGAATCTGCTCCACCACTTTAGAACCTGCCTCCACCACTTTTGAACCTGCCTCCACCACTTTAGAACCTGCCTCCACCACTTTAGAACCTGCCTCCACCACTTTTAAATCTCCCTCCACCACTTTAGATCCTGCCTCCACCACTTTAGAACCTGCCTCCACCACTTTAGAACCTGCCTCCACCACTTTTGAACCTGCCTCCACCACTTTAGAACCTGCCTCCACCACTTTTGAATCTGCCTCCACCACTTTAGAACCTGCCTCCACCACTTTTGAACCTGCCTCCCCTACTTTAGAACCTGCCTCCACCACTTTTGAACCTGCCTCCACCACTTTAGAACCTGCCTCCACCACTTTAGAACCTGCCTCCCCTACTTTAGAACCTGCCTCCAACTCTTTAGAACCTACCTCCACCACTTTAGAACCTGCCTCCACCACTTTTGAACCTGCCTCGACCACTTTAGAACCTGCCTCCACCACTTTAGAACCTGCCTCCCCTACTTTAGAATCTGCCTCCACCACTTTAGAACCTGCCTCCCCTACTTTAGAATCTGCCTCCACCATTTTAGAACCTGCCTCCACCACTTTAGAACCTGCCTCCACCACTTTTGAACCTGCCTCCACCATTTTAGAAACTGCCTCCACCATTTTAGAACCTGCCTCCACCACTTTAGAACCTGCCTCCACCACTTTAGAACCTGCCTCCACCACTTTTGAACCTGCCTCCACCATTTTAGAACCTGCCTCCACCACTTTTGAACCTGCCTCCACCATTTTAGAAACTGCCTCCACCATTTTAGAACCTGCCTCCACCACTTTAGAACCTGCCTCCACCACTTTAGAACCTGCCTCCACCACTTTTGAACCTGCCTCCACCATTTTAGAACCTGCCTCCACCACTTTAGAACCTGCCTCCACCATTTTAGAACCTGCCTCCACCACTTTAGAACCTGCCTCCACCACTTTTGAACCTGCCTCCACCACTTAAGAACCTGCCTCCACCACTTTTGAACCTGCCTCCACCACTTTTGAACGTGCCTCCACCATTTTAGAACCTGCCTCCACCACTTTAGAACCTGCCTCCACCACTTTAGAACCTGCCTTCCGCACTTTAGAACCTGCCTCCACCACTTTAGAACCTGCCTCCCCTACTTTAGCACCTGCCTCCACCACTTTAGAACCTTCCTCCACCACTTTAGAACCTGTCTCCACCACTTTTGAACCTGCCTCCACCATTTTAGAACCTGCTTCCACCACTTTAGAACCTGCCTCCACCACTTTAGAACCTTCCTCCACCACTTTAGAACCTGCCTCCACCACTTTTGAACCTGCCTCCACCACTTTAGAACCTGCCTCCACCACTTTAGAACCTGCCTCCACCACTTTTAAATCTCCCTCCACCACTTTAGATCCTGCCTCCACCACTTTAGAACCTGCCTCCACCACTTTAGAACCTGCCTCCACCACTTTTGAACCTGTCTCCACCACTTTTGAATCTGCCTCCACCACGTTTGAATCTGCCTCCACCACTTTAGAACCTGCCTCCACCACGTTTGAACCTGCCTCCACCACTTTAGAACCTGCCTCCACCACTTTTGAATCTGCCTCCACCACTTTAGAACCTGCCTCCACCACTTTAGAACCTGCCTCCCCTACTTTAGAACCTGCCTCCAACTCTTTAGAACCTGCCTCCACCACTTTAGAACCTGCCTCCACCACTTTAGAACCTGCCTCGACCACTTTAGAACCTGCCTCCACCACTTTAGAACCTGCCTCCCCTACTTTAGAATCTGCCTCCACCACTTTAGAACCTGCCTCCCCTACTTTAGAATCTGCCTCCACCATTTTAGAACCTGCCTCCACCACTTTAGAACCTGCCTCCACCACTTTTGAACCTGCCTCCACCATTTTAGAAACTGCCTCCACCATTTTAGAACCTGCCTCCACCACTTTAGAACCTGCCTCCACCACTTTAGAACCTGCCTCCACCACTTTTGAACCTGCCTCCACCATTTTAGAACCTGCCTCCACCACTTTAGAACCTGCCTCCACCATTTTAGAACCTGCCTCCACCACTTTAGAACCTGCCTCCACCACTTTTGAACCTGCCTCCACCACTTAAGAACCTGCCTCCACCACTTTTGAACCTGCCTCCACCACTTTTGAACGTGCCTCCACCATTTTAGAACCTGCCTCCACCACTTTAGAACCTGCCTCCACCACTTTAGAACCTGCCTTCCGCACTTTAGAACCTGCCTCCACCACTTTAGAACCTGCCTCCCCTACTTTAGCACCTGCCTCCACCACTTTAGAACCTTCCTCCACCACTTTAGAACCTGTCTCCACCACTTTTGAACCTGCCTCCACCATTTTAGAACCTGCTTCCACCACTTTAGAACCTGCCTCCACCACTTTAGAACCTTCCTCCACCACTTTTGAACCTGTCTCCACCACTTTTGAATCTGCCTCCACCACCTTTGAATCAGCCTCCACCACTTTAGAACCTGCCTCCACCACTTTTGAACCTGCCTCCACCACTTTAGAACCTGCCTCCACCACTTTAGAACCTGCCTCCACCACTTTTAAATCTCCCTCCACCACTTTAGATCCTGCCTCCACCACTTTAGAACCTGCCTCCACCACTTTAGAACCTGCCTCCACCACTTTTGAACCTGTCTCCACCACTTTTGAATCTGCCTCCACCACCTTTGAATCTGCCTCCACCACTTTAGAACCTGCCTCCACCACTTTTGAACCTGCCTCCACCACTTTAGAACCTGCCTCCACCACTTTTGAATCTGCCTCCACCACTTTAGAACCTGCCTCCCCTACTTTAGAACCTGCCTCCACCACTTTAGAACCTGCCTCCACCACTTTTGAACCTGCCTCCCCTACTTTAGAACCTGCCTCCACCACTTTTGAACCTGCCTCCCCTACTTTAGAACCTGCCTCCACCACTTTTGAACCTGCCTCCCCTGCTTTAGAACCTGCCACCATTTTGGAACCTGCCTCCACCACTTTGGAACCCGCCTTGACCACCTTTGAACCTGCCTCCACCACTTTAGAACCTGCCTCCCCTACTTTAGAACCTGCCTTCTCTACTTTAGAACCTGCCTTATCCACTTTAGAACCTGCCTCCACCACTTTAGAACCTGCCTCCCCCACTTTAGAACCTGCCTTGATCACTTTAGAACCTGCCTCCACCACTTTAGAACCTGTCTTGACCACTTTAGAACCTGCCTTGACCACTTTAGAACCTGCCTCCACCACTTTAGATCCTGCCTCCCCTACTTTAGAACCTGTCTTGACCACTTTAGAACCTGCCTCCACCACTTTAGAACCTGCCTCCACCACTTTAGAACCTGCCTTGACCACTTTAGAACCTGCCTCCACCACTTTAGAACCTGCCTCCACCACTTTAGAACCTGCCTCCACCACTTTAGAACCTGCCTCCACCACTTTAGAACCTGCCTTGACCACTTTAGAACCTGCCTCCACCACTTTAGAACCTGCCTTGACCACTTTAGAACCTGCCTCCACCACTTTAGAACCTGCCTCCCCTACTTCAGAACCTGCCTTGACCACTTTAGAACCTGCCTCCACCACTTTAGAACCTGCCTCCCCTACTTTAGAACCTGCCTCCACCACTTTAGAACCTGCCTCCACCACTTTAGAACCTGCCTCCCCTACTCTAGAACCTGCCTCCACCACTTTAGAACCTGCCTCCCCTACTTTAGAACCTGCCTCCAACTCTTTAGAACCTGCCTCCACCACTTTAGAACCTGCCTCCACCACTTTAGAACCTGCCTTGACCACTTTAGAACCTGCCTCCACCACTTTAGAACCTGCCTCCCCTACTTTAGAACCTGCCTCCACCACTTTAGAACCTGCCTCCACCACTTTAGAACCTGCCTTGACCACTTTAGAACCTGCCTCCACCACTTTAGAACCTGCCTCCACCACTTTAGAACCTGCCTTGACCACTTTAGAACCTGCCTCCACCACTTTAGAACCTGCCTTGACCACTTTAGAACCTGCCTCCACCACTTTAGAACCTGCCTCCCCTACTTCAGAACCTGCCTTGACCACTTTAGAACCTGCCTCCACCACTTTAGAACCTGCCTCCCCTACTTTAGAACCTGCCTCCACCACTTTAGAACCTGCCTCCACCACTTTAGAACCTGCCTCCCCTACTCTAGAACCTGCCTCCACCACTTTAGAACCTGCCTCCCCTACTTTAGAACCTGCCTCCAACTCTTTAGAACCTGCCTCCACCACTTTAGAACCTGCCTCCACCACTTTAGAACCTGCCTTGACCACTTTAGAACCTGCCTCCACCACTTTAGAACCTGCCTCCCCTACTTTAGAACCTGCCTCCAACTCTTTAGAACCTGCCTCCCCTACTTTAGAACCTGCCTCGACCACTTTAGAACCTGCCTCCACCGCTTTAGAACCTGCCTCCCCTACTTTAGAGTCTGCCTCCACCACTCGGAATGTGCATCCACCTCTATCCTAAAGTTTTAATTCAACACAGGGGATCATTCTGCCATTTTTATCAACTAATTGTATGAAGAACTTCACTCCTTTTTCTCCTCTAATTCCATCACTTTTGTTGTGGATAAATGGTGTGATCTGTAGCTGTCCTATGGAACAGTGACAGACACAATGGTTTACTTTTCCAGCTGCCACTTTGTCAAGCTGAAAGAGAACGATAAAGTTTGGAGCGAGAAAATATAAATACTTTAAGAACCATCTCAGGCATATCAAAATGACAGCAGTTAAAAACTGCTGCAGCACACCTCTCCTTTCATGGAAAATGGTCCATAAAAAGCATGGAATGCTTTACTACAGAGTTGTTGAGGGAGAGACCACTGGGCCCTTGAAGGCAAAAGTGGGAAAATATTTGAAACAGAGGCAGATACAGCATTCTGGGAAGAGCACAAGGCAGTGGGGGTAGTTTTTTTTATTGCACCAGCAAACAGCCGGCACAGACATGATGTGGTGAATGGCCACAATGTGTGCTGTAAGGTTCTATGATTTTATGGTTATTACTTTTAAATCGTGATAGCTAGAACATTATGGCCTGGATGTTAGCTGAGAGCTGAATTCTGTTTGAGTGACTGTCGTGCGGTCAGAAAACCCAAAAGAATGTCATTCCCAATTGGTCCATAGAATTTAACTGCAAGGCACCTTTAAATCTTTTCTGTGGGGTTCCCAAAGGCTGGAGGCCTTTCAGCTGGGATGCCTACCAGAGCAGGTAGGTGTACTGAGGGAGTGAGAGAGACAATACGGGAGGCAGGAGGGGGATTTTGGAACGCCAAGGGGAGTCCTGGATCGCAGTGGGAATTCCAGTTTTGCGGGTGCAGGGTGTTCCTGATGCCGGTCTGGGGGTCCGATGGTGGTTGGTGCAGTAACAGATGATAGTCTGGGAGTCCGATGGTGGTCAGAGAGCAGATAGTTGTCGGTGAGGGGGTTGACTGTGTTGAAAGGTAGGTTTACTGGGTACATTACTAGAACTGAAAGAACACTCCCTCTCCCCTTGGCCCACAAGCAGTGCTGCAGGGTTCTAGCCCCTCTCACCTCTTTTAACCTGTTGAGCCTCCAACACCCAGGAAACCCGGCTGTCTCTGGTTAAAAATAGAATGACTGTAAAAATGAAGGCACACAACCTCATTATAATATTTAAATTGTCAACCTGCTTCCCACGAGTGGATTGGTCACCCACCCCCTGCCCCGGCTCTGTTAAAACTGGAAGTGGGCAGGTTCAAGGCAGATTCGGTTCCCAACACAGATTTCTTCCGTTTTAACCTGTGACACAACTTCAAACTGCCTGTTTTTGGGAGTTAAGATTCAGCCCTACAGTTTAGGAAACATTTTTTTTAATGGAATGCATATGCAAAATATTTATTCAGAAATTTACAGTGCTAAAATGATTCATTTGATGCTGAAGAGCGAACGATTCTGAACAAAATTGGCCAGAAAGATCTTGTCAGTTCAATGTTTAGTTGAGAGTCTTTGGACGTCCTTGTAAACCTGAGTTCAACATTTTTCAAATTTCTGAATCTTGATCTGAATTTTGGTTGTTCTGAAATGCAAAAATCATCCATTACACTGGACTCAGTCATAGTACTGCATTGAGCTGAGTGAGGCAGTGCTATAGAGGGCAGAGGGAGGTAACTAAGGCCTGGTGAGAAAATCATCCTCTGCCCTCAACCTCTGCATAGCTACCACAGGGACAGACAGAGCCAGGGCTTTGCAGCTTTCCTTTTCTCACCCTGTTGTAGCTGAAATGAGAGCACTGCGCCTGAAGAGTCAGATCTCTACAACAAATTTTCATATCAAACTTTCACTGCTTCACCACATTAAAGGTGCACTACTGACTGACAAACAACATTCTCCTGACTAGTCAAGAATTTCAACAGGTTCACCTCTTGACCTTAGACTCAGAATTACTAGTCCAGCTACAGACACTCCTTAAGTGAGTACATTTTTCAATAATAAGCCCAGTCATTACTACACTGAATACCATGCGATCTTTTACGTCCGCCTGAGAGGGCAGATGGAGTTTGTTTTTAACATCTCATCTGAAAGACAGCAGTTCGAACCTTCCGGACATAGGAAATAATTGAGTGTTGGGTTCATTTCTGGGTCCCGACCCCGCTGATGTTTGCCAGCCGCACAGCATCGCGATCTTAAGGGAGGTGGGCAATTAACAGGCCACCTCCGTGTTCACCGTCCAATTAAGGATGGTGGGCGGGATCACGACGTGGGAGACCCAATGACACGGCTAACAGTACTTAGATAGTTGGCAGCCCCACTGAGAGTGGGGCCTGTCTGATGCCAGGAAAGTTCCATTGGGTGGGATTATCGTCCTTGATTGGGGCCTTAATTGGCACTATTGGCTGCCCGCCTCTGTGTAGTGGGCTGCCAGTTCCCATGGCTGCTCGTCCCCACGAAACTTGCCCAGACAGCCATCCAAATAGGGTTTTATGATACTTTACTGCCCCTACCACCCCCGCCTCTGCCAACTCCCAAGCCGTCTCCAAGGTGCCAGGAAGATTTCGCTCAACACCTCTGACAGTGCAGGATTCCCTCAGTGAAGTGTCAGCATATGTTTTGTTGCTGAAGTCTCTGAAGTGAGACTTGAACCCACAACCTCCTGACTTAGTCAAATTGAAGTCAAGGGGAATCAGGGGGAATACTTTCCACTGGTTGGAGTCATACCTCGTCCAAAAGAAGATGGTTGTGGTTGTTGGAGGTCAATCATCTCAGTCCCAGGACACTGCCGCAGGAGTAGTGTCCTAGGCCCAACCACCTTCAGCTGCTTCATCAATGACCTTCCCTCCATCATAAGGTCATAAGTGTGGATGTTTGCTGATAATTGTACAATGCTTAGTACCATTCAGAACTGCTCAGATACTGAAGCAGTCCTTGCTCACATGCAACAGGTCCTGGACAACATTCAGGCTTGGGCCGATAAGTGGCAAGTAACATTCGTGCCGCACAAGTGCCAGGCAATGTCCATCTCCAACAAGACAGAATCTAACCATTTCCCCTTGATGTTCAATGGCATCTGACACAATGACACTGGGGACAATTTGAATGCTCTTCTTCAAAATAGTGCCATGGGATCTTTTACATTCACCTGTGACAAATGACTTACAAGTGTGTCACAGTCAGGGACATACATGATACAACATATCTTCAATTGCCTACACCCTTCTTCTCGTGTGCCATCATAATTCACTCTGCCAGCCCCTGGCAGCATTTTTGATGGGTGTGGTAAGGTGTGAGGATTCAGCATGATGGATTCCTGCCCCAATCCATACTTTGTCCAACAAGTACAAGCCCAAGGACATGCTTTTACCTGATTTTGACACAGAGAAAGCATTCATTGTCATATGTGACCCCGTCACTTCCACAAACTGGTTCATATTTGGTGGGACATTTCATATGTGACTGGATCCTCCCACAGAGTGGCTGGAACAAAGAAGAGGATTACTTGCGTGTGCTAATAACTCCAGAATGAAAAATACAAAAACATTGCAGAAATGGAAAGTCTAAATATTTTTATTTTACCTTTATGGAATTTTCAGCAATTTCTGCAGCTGCAAATGTAAGGAGAGAAATAGTGAATTGATCCAATGATATTGTGCAGGTAAAATCAGAAATACATATCTGAGGCAAAGAAAGATATGAAAGATAGAATGTAAGAATATAGCACCTTTCATGACCTCAGGACATCCCAAAGCCCTTCACTACCAATTAAGTACTTTTAAAATGTAGTCACTATTGTAATGGTGGAAACCTAATAGCCAATTTATACACAGCAAGCTCCCACAAACAGCAATGTGACCAGATTGTTGGTTTAAGAATAAATATTGGCCAGGACACAACGGAGAACTCCCTGCTCCTCTTTAATATAACGTCATGGGATATTTTATGTTCACCTGAGAGGGTAGTTTAACATCTCAAAGACATCACCTTCTACAGCAAAGCATAAAGTTAACATGCAGGTGCAGCAGGCTATTCGGAAGGCAAATGGCATATTTGCCTTCATTGCAAGGGAATTGGAGTACAGAAATAAAGAAGTCTTACTAAAATTTTATAGGGTTTTGGTAAGACCGCACCTGGAATACTGTGCGAAGTTTTGGTCTCCACATTTAAGAAATGATATTCTTGAACTGGAGGTAATTCAGCGAAGATTTACTAAATTGGTCCCTGGGAGGAAGGGGTTGTCCTATGATGAGAGGTTGAGTAAATTAGGCCTATATTCTCTGGAGTGTAGAAGAATGAGAGGTGATCTAATTGAGACAGACAAAATTCTGAAAAGGCTTAATAGGGTAAACATAGAAACATAAAAATAGGAGCAGGAATAAGCCATTCGCCCTTCATTATGATCATGGCTGATCATCCAACTCAGTAAACTGTTCCTGCTTTCGCCCCATATCCTTTGATCCCTTTAGACCCAAGAGCTATATCTAACTCCTTCTTGAAAACATGCAATGTTTTGGCCTCAACTGCTTTCTGTGGTATTTTCTCTAAATTCCACAGGCTCACCACTCACTGGGTGAAGAAATTTCTCCTCATCTCAGTCCTGAAAGGTTTACCTCGTATCCTTAGACTATGACCCGTGGTTCTGGACTCCCCCACCATCGGGAACATCCTTCCTGCATTTACCCTGTCAAGTCATGTTATAATTTTATCAATTTCTATGAGATACCCCCTCACTCTTCTGAAATCCAGTCAGTCCTAACTGACTCAATCTCTCCTCATACGTCAGTCTCGCCATCCCAGGAATCAGTTTGGTAAACCTTCACTGCACTCCCTCTATAGCAAGAACATCCTTCCTCAGATAAGGAGAACAAAACTGCACACAATATTCCAGGTGTGGCCTCACCAAGGCCCTGTATAATTGCAGCAAGACATCCCTGCTCCTGTACTCATATCCTCTCGCTATGAAGGCTAACATACCATTTGCCTTTTTTACCGCCTGTTGCACCTGCATGCTTACCTTCAGCGGTTGTTGTACGAGAACACCCAGGTCTTGCTGCATATTCCCCTCACTCAGTTTATAGCCATTCAGATAATAAAAAACTGAGAGATTGTTTCTACTGGTCGGGGAATCTAGATCGCGTGGACACAGTCTCAGGATAAGGGGCCAATCATTCAGGACTGAGATGAGGAGAATTACAACACTCAAAGGCTTATGGATCTTTGGAATTCTCTACCCCTGAGAGTTGTGGATGCTCCATCATTGAATACATTTAAGGCTAGGACAGACAGATTTTTGGTCTTACAAGGAATCAAGGGATATGGGGAGCAGGCAGGAAAGTGGAAATGAAGCATAAGATCAGTCATGATCACATTGAATGGCGGAGCAGGCTCAATGGGCCATATGGTCTACTTCTGCTTCTATTTCTTGTCTTCTTGTAGTACTCTCTCAGTATTCTACCAGAGCAAAAACCTAGGTCATGGACTTAAGCTTCTGGAGTGAGATTTGAGCTTATGATCTGCTGACTCAGAGGTAACCAAACGACCTTTGAGCCACAGTTGACACATATATAAATATATATGACTGGCAGGGACTTGCTGTGTACATCCAGAAATCATGGGCACACCACCCAGAACCTTCTGTCCATTTTGCATTTGTGTACATTTATAAGATTGAGCTGTGGAATTTCCTGTGTTATGTGTGACACGTGTAAATAGGGCATAAACAAACGTCTGACATAAAATATTAAGTAGTTTAGTTTAGAGATACAGCACTGAAACAGGCCCTTCGGCCCACCGAGACTGTGCCGACCATCAACCACCCATTTATATACTAATCCTACACTAATTCCATATTCCTACCACATCCCCACCTATCCCTATCTATACTAGGGGCAATTTATAATGGTCAGTTTACCTATTAACCCGCAAGTCTTTGGCATGTGGGAGGAAACCAGAGCACCCGGAGAAAACCCACGCAGACACAGGGAGAACTTGCAAACTCCACACAGGCAGTACCCAGAATTGAACCCGGGTTGCTGGAGCTGTGAGGCTGCGGTGCTAACCACTGCACCACTGTGCCGCCCCAAGCTGTAACACAAGTGCATTCCGCCCATGATTGTGCCATTCCTGAATTACCTCACTCATTTACATTGTCTATTGATCCTGCCTGAGTTCATTATAACTCCATTGCAGGCTAAAGGGCCAGATACATGAATTTCCTCCAATTACCTTACCTTAGTTCAAAACTGGTGCAAAATTACACCCGGAATTTGAGGCACAGCAGGAAACAAAGTCCTTTCTGTTTTATTGTGAATTCTTTAAGTGACAACTTAGTCTCACTGAGAACTGCTCTGTATTTTCTGTTATTTTGAATGGATATTTATGGTATAGGTACAAGTTACACAAAAAATATATAAGCTTCTCTGGATGCAAGTTCTTAAACATGCTGTCGCTGGTGTGCATGAATGATGGTGAGACGGCGAGAAACTTTAATTTTGATATTTAAAAAAAGGAATATGTGGTGTGAGTTTTCCAGTGGCTCTGATTATTTGCACTGACTTTTACATTAAGTTGTATGTTAATGAGATTGCCAGGAAATTTAGACATAAAATGATAGTGGCAAACGGGCCAAATTTTGAGTTTAACTTCCCAATTATGCCCCAAAGGAAATTTCACCCCCAGTGCTCTACTATTTAGTTGCACCTCTAAATGTTGATGATGCAGGAACTGATTCCCAAACAGTACCTTAGAAATCTTTCAGAGGATTTTCTACAAGTAGCTTAAACTAATAACTAATTTTCTCACATTTTTTGATCATTTCTCCCTTGTTGGCCCCTTAACTTCAATGAAAAGAGAGCAGCAGACAGCTTTTACTTTCATTTTAACTGTCTCCTCTACCGTAATGTGTTTAAAAGTTCCTGAAAAAAACAGGTCGCGTGAGAACTGTGACATCGTTGTTAATTACCATGGTGTGAAAATTGGCCTTGTCACTTAAAGTCAGGGCTCTGAGGTAGTCATGTGAATGAAAGGTAAGGTTTCAAAGTCTCAGCAGAGCCCTGACAGAGGCAGTGGGTGATTTATGCAGAATGCAGACAGTGGCATTTTGGGAATTGCATTTATAGAGCGCCTTTCACACTCTGAGGATGTCCCAAAGTGCTTACATTGGAAGTGTAGCCTCTGTTGTAATGTCGGAAATGCGGCAGCCCAAATTGAGTTGTGATGACAGATAGGCACTTTATAAACACCTGAGCTGAGGAAAGCCAAAATAGGGCACTGGGTGTTGGTATGTGTTGACTCTAAAGTTTAAGCCCGAAATACAACATAAAAAAAGTCATTTTTTTTTAGAGATACAGCACTGAAACAGGCCCTTCGGCCCACTGAGTCTGTGCCAACCATTAGCCACCCATTTATACTAATCCCATATTCCTACCACATCTGCACCTGTCCCTATATTCTCCTACCACCTACCTATACTAGGGGCAATTTATAATGGCCAATTTACCTATCAACCTGCAAGTCTTTTGGCTGTGGGAGAAAACCAGAGCACCCAGAGGAAACCCATGCAGATACAGGGAGAACTTGCAAACTCCACACAGGCAGTACCCAGAATTGAACCCAGGTCATTGGAGTTGTGAGGCTGTGGTGCTAACCACTGTGCCACTGATCCTTAGGGTCTACTCAAGCTAACCATTATGCTGTAATGGTGCCTGAATGACCCAAAGCAGTGTTCCCATCTTGAACTTTTACTTCTTGGAGAATTTCCTAGGTGCCTTGACATCAAGTCGAAACCAGAATGTGGGAGTTCCTTTAGGTGTTTCTCTCAATTTTGGTACTTGGAGGGTGAAAGGAGAGGTGCAAGGCCAACAGAGGGTCATCTTTGCACCTGTCTACTACCCCAGAAGCTGTGATATGGGTTCTGCTGCCCATTGGAAGCAAAGTCCACCATGATGCTGCACCGCTGGTGGCACTCAGGCCAACCACAGACTGAACGTCTAGACCTATGATGTAGAAGTAGAGTTGACCTTCATTGCAATGGTACTATACAACAGTTGACTGTTGCTGCAGCTTTTCATGGACAAGGAGCTGGACCTCCTTTGCAAGCTAAACTTCCTCAAGCAGTCTTCTTCCAATATGCAGTTCTGTGAAGAGGTGTTTGGTTATTTACTCAATGCCTCCTTACAGAGTGAGACAATGGAAGAGGGAGAACCATTGCACCCATCCAGCAGGCCTTTGCCATGTGCTTCCCACCAATGGGCTGATGTGTGACACCAGAAATGGCCTGCAGCAAGTCACCCAGCTGCCTAAACCCTTCCTGACTGTCATCTGTAAGTGGTCTATGAACTAGTGAGGAATTTAAAGGGTTGGAAAAAAGGGAGGAATGGGGAGATCTCAGACACTCGAGAGGCAAAAGGAAACAAATATATTTCCATCGTTTATGTACACACCTTTGCCTAGTAATTTGGACACGTCCATTTTCGAGCATGCAGGGGGCAAAAGGATCAATCCTTGCACCCAAATGATGAGTCTGAGGTGCCTCTTCCCCCAAATGTGGGCCTCTGGCCTCATTTCCATCAGGCCAGCAAGCTGCAAAGACAACAGACAGCTCATTGGTGAAGCAGAATTGAAAATCGGGCCTCGCAACAGCCCTCAGGTAAGTGAAGAAGTAAGGCAAACAGGTCAGGAGGTAGGTGTGGTTGGGTGGAGTAAAGATGGCGATGGGAATCGAAGGGGGAGTGACGTCCAGCAGCAGCTCACATTTTATGAGTTTGGGGATGGCAGGAGCACTCCTGCTCTGGCCAGCTCCACAATCAGGTAATGAAAGTTTAAAACTTACCTTGTTGGTTGCGGTATGCAACGTCCCCTTTAAGGAGTGCCTATTAGGCTGCCTGTGGGCCTGGTTTTCCTGAACACAATTGGTGATAACTGCTTCAGGGCAAACCAACCTTGCAGTGGGGGCCTCAAAGAGTGTTCCACCCCTTATTACATATATAAGGAGCCTGTTTCCGGCATGGACACTGCGCCCCAATTTTTTTTGGCCTTTACCAGCATGCTGGTAAGTACACTTCTGGCTTGTAATGGGCGTGCACTTACAGCCCACCATATTGCAGGCTTTGGAGGCCTTTCAGCGACTGCACAATGGTCACATTTCTAGGCCCTCCTATCAAAAACTGAACAAACGTATATATTGCATGGTCCTCCATGGTCCTTTGGGCCCAATTACTCAAGATGCAATCTGCGCCTTGGCTCATCACTAGCAGTGGATCAGAACCAGAGGAACAGACATGCAAATTCACAGAATGTGATTTAGGGCAACAACAAAAAAAAAGCATTATTCTGCCAAAACATGTGAGCTTCATTTACATGGTAAATTATTTGAATTTGCTTCCACACTGAATCTTAAAACTATGGGCAGAGAGTTGCCCCATGACATTCAACTTGTCCATATAAAATGGTTGCACGGAAGTCCAGGTGCTTGAGAACCTTGTGCAGGTTTCATAAATGATGGTTTAACGGTTGTTTGTTCATTTGCTGTTTATGGGATCGTACTGTTGGCAAATTGGCTGCCGTATTTGCCAATTTAACAACACCAAATGGAATTCATTACTTATAAAGTGTGTTGGGGCACCCTGAGGATATGTATAAGACACCACTAGAATGAGCTGACTCCAGTTCATTAGCAGCATAGATGTTATTTAACACAGAAAACAAAATGGCAGCAAATAAAAACTGGCAATGGGAGAAATGAAAGCCCCTGACCATAAACAGTGATATTAAAAATAACTTACCCATGGCACAGAGGAAGAAGAGGGAGAGAAGAGCAAAAGCTGAAAATGGTTTCATTCTCCTGTAGCAGAACCACTGAGTCAATGGTGTATAGTTGTCTTCTTATATTGTATAGTTACACTGCATATGATGGAGCTGGTTTATATAAAGGGAAGGCCAGCCAGTGACTCATTGAGCAATATAAAACACATAGGAGGTAAATATGAACAAAGGATGCTGAGTGTATGTGTGAAGCAATAGTTAACAGTACTAAACTGGAACAAGTGCTACAGTGTTAAACAATGCACAGGTCCAGGCACAGCACAAACCTACAAGGGCACAATCACTTGAAGGCCACCCAGAGTTGCCATCTTTTTACTAAAGTACACAGTGAGCTCTTTATCTCACTCCAGTCGTCCCTAAAGCTGAATGCAACAAATAATGGCAATTGGTCATGTCCTTGTGTATACAGTGTTGATGAAGCACTCCAATCTCCCCACAGCACCCTGTGTACTCTGGGGAAAATGGCAACAATTATGGAACTGGAGCTGAAATTGCCTTGTGTTTGCTGTAAGGGCATTGGGAAGGATGTTATGCAGAGTCTTAGGTAATGCTAGGTTTGGGATGGGCTCGATGGACGAGCTAGATTTTCCTGTCCTTTCTCCTTTGTTCACATGTTCTTACATTTGATGGAGTCCTCCAGTCTAAACTAATGGTTGTTCTTGGTTCACACAGTGTAGCCTCAGCCTCAAAATAGTTCATGTCATTCCTTTTACCCAGGGAGTTTCCATGATTCTTGCATCTGGAGCCAGGTGAGCCAGCTTTTGAAGACCTTTTGCAAGATCTTTTGCTCTTCCCAGGATGCCCTGGTGGGTCTGCTGTATGTAGATGTCACTCGTCGGGAATCTTCCTTCTTCCTGAATAAACAACAAACAACTACCCAATCCAGCCTTGAATAAAAAGAACATCCTCACAGTCATACCACCCCATCTCTTCCTTTCTCACCATCCTCCTTTCCTTTCTCACACCATCATTCTATGGACCCACACTTGCTTTCTCTGGTTCTCTATATATCCCCAACAATTCTTTATTGGAACAGGTGTGGGCATGTGCCTGTGTTTGTGTGTATCTGTCTGTATGTGTGTGGCTCTCTTACTGGTCATTATCTCATTGCTGTTTGTGAGATTCTGCTGTGTACAAATCTGTTGTCGCATTTCCTACATTACAACAGTGACTACACTTCAAAAGTACTTAACTGGCTGTACAGCAGTATGGAACATCCTAAGGTTTCAAATTACACATATATTGTATTCAAAATATATTTTCTAAGAACAGTTTATCCAATTTGCATTTGAATGAATCAATACTAAGTGTTTCCATCATCTATTAAGGGAGCCTGTTCCATGAATAGTAGGGGTGACAGGTCCCCTTCCCTGAAGGACATGAGTAAATCACTTAGGCTTCTATAACAAACCAGCACTTTTCATGTTCATTTTTTTCCAGCTTTAGCCCATAAACTGCTAGATTTATTAAATTCATTTCCACAACATGCCACGTGGGATTTGAATTTATAGCTCTAGGCTCCAAGAATCATAACCAATAGGCTATTGCATGAACTCACAGCATGGGAACCACTCCCAGATTATGTACAGTCAGAACTAAAAGACTCTATCAGCAACACTTAGAACTGTTTCAGCAGAGGGCACTCCCATAACTGTTACCATTTTCTGCAGAAACTGTGGGAGGTGGGAGTCATCTACACCAGAGGTTCCCAAACTTTACTTATTGCATAGCCCACTTCCAGGCCTACCAGCTGCCTGTGTACTCCGACTAGCAGGCAGGTTAAATATCTTAACCCCTTTAACGTCCAAGCATTCCTTAAAATGTACAAATTATAACACCATATACAACTTAAACAATGCCCTACTAGTACAACTTGACAGTAATTTGATGGATGAGGTTGTTTGTTTGAGCATAGCCGCAGAATATTTGGAGTGATAGTTTAACTCATATACTGCTCAGTAAATTGGACACAGAAGCATAACAGCAACTTTTTGTGCACTGCACATTCGGGTGAAAAATAGTTAACCTTCTGCATCTCCCCCACCCACACACCCAACCCCCAGACTAGCCTTCTTTAACTTTCAGTCACAGTTTTTTGAATTATTTATTGCCAATGGGGATATGGAAATACTCTCTCACTGTCTGCTATCAATGTACACCAATGCTATGGGGACAGATGAAGATGAAAGTGGCAGCAATAAATTCCACTTCCTTAGAATTATAGAATCTTACAGCACAGAAAGAAGCCATACCCAAGTCCAGGTCATTTATATAAAGGAAAACCAATGATCCCAATACTGAGCCCTGGGGGGACCCCACAGTTTCTTGTCGCTAGTCAGAAAAATATCCATTCCCCACTACTCTCTGGCTGCTACTATTTAACCAAATAACTTCTCAAGTTACCACCATCCCTTTTATCCCAAGTGTTTCTGTTTTCCAAATAAGTCTGTTCTGTTATATAGTACTTTATCAAATGTCTTTTGAAAGTTCATATATACATCTATTGTACTATCTTCATCAATCCCCTCTGTTAATCCATCAAAGAATTCAATCAGGTTAGTCAGACATGATTTGTCTTTAACGTACTTTTCCAAGCACTGATTTAAGTCCCCTTCCCAGCCACTCACTTAGACTGAAACAACTTGTGGGAATCTTTGGCATTCTATTTGATATTGCGCTTACTTCTAAACTCAAATCCTAACCATCACCAACATCACCTACTTCCACCTGTACAGCATTGCTGCCCCTCTGCCACTGAAGCCCTTATCCATTATATGTCACCTTTAGACTCATTAATTCCAATGCCCCCCATCCTCCACAAATTCCAATGTCCAAAACACAGCAGCCTGTATTTGTTGTGTGTTGTTGTAGTTTTAGTATAGCTAGGGCGTTATTGAGAAAGTCTTGGAGTCTGCGTAAGTTCAAGTAATAACTTACATTATTTACACATCACTATTTACACACTCCTCAAGCCACCTAGCAAGCATCCTTTGTGCTGCTACTCTCTTCTTCCAAAGCCCATTACCATGGGACTGTCACATCATCACCCTTACAGTGGGAGGGGTTGCTCTCACATTCCTGTGGCCACCCTTGTGTGCAATACTGCTTTATGCATTCTTCATCGCTTTTTTGGGTTTGACATATATCTTGCAATTTCTGTGCGCTTGCTGGCTAATTTTGTGCAGTATGTTGCGAATATGATTCTATTTCATCGACAAAATTGGCATCTTGTGTCGGATGGTCTACCGTTGCTCTTCATAGCACAGCAGCTGATGTTTGCGTCTTCCTCTGAATGTATACCATCTCATAAGTATATCTCATCAATCTTAAACAAAATCTTTGGATTCGTGGACACATTTTTGCGATTTCCTTTTCGTCCAACAAAGATACTGACGGTTTATGGTCTGGCTCAAAGACGACACTCAATCCAACAATGTAGTCAGAAAATGTTATACATGCCCATGTGACATTAAGTGCTTCTTTTCCAATTACTGCATACCTTGTCTCGGTGTCGGACAAAGCTCTAGATGCGTAGTATATTTGTCTACGAGAATGCTCAGGTTGCTCCTGGAAAAAGACTGCCGCTAGCCCAGATGAGGTGGCGTCTGTTGCTATTGTTGCAGGTAGTGTAGGGTTATTGTGTGCCAAGATGTCCGGGGATACGAGCATCTCTTTAATCTTCCAGAATGCTTGTTCTTGGTGCAAACTCCAACAACACTCTTGATCTTTACTGAGAAGTTGTCTTAGCAATTCTGTTACCTGCGCTAAATGAGATAGAAATTTGGCTAATTGATTCACCATTCCCAGGAATCTTTGGAGTTGCGGAATGGAAGTAGGAATAAGGAATTCTGTAATGGCTGTGTCTTCTGTGGATCCGCCGTTATACCTTTACTGCTTATTATGTGTCCCAAGAAATGAATTGCGGTCTTGAAAAATTCACACTGCTCTTTCAGAGTTAGCCCTGCATCTTCAAGTCGCTGTAGAACTGTTCGAACTCTTTGGTCATGTTCTCTACTGTCTTCCCATGTATCAGAATGTTATCCATGTGACAAATAACTCCTTTGAGCCTCTAAGATGTTAGACATAGACCTTTGGAAGATCTCTAGTGCGGAAGTTATTCCAAACCGTAACTGAATGAAACAAAACCTCCAGAAAGGTATTATAAATGTGGTTGGTAATCTTGAGGTCTCACCTAAGGGTACCTGCCAAAACCCGCTATTGGCATCGAGTTTGATAAACATGGTGCTCTGAGACAATTTTGCTAAGCTGTCATCCATGTTGCCATTGGGTCAATCTATCAAGCTACTGCTTGGTTAAGCAGAATTAAATCCACACAAATATGTAGAGTTCCATTTTGATTTGGGACATGAACCATGGCCAAACACCACTCTTGGTTGTGTAACAGGAGAGTTAACCCCCTTTCTTGTCATCTCTTCCAACTATTCTTGAATGTGGTTCATCAAAGGTTGAGGTATCTTTCTAGCTGTGAAGAGACATACTGGCCTGGCATCTTCCTTAAGTATGATTCTATACTCTGTCTTGAGTCTTCTGAGACCTGTGAAAAGTTTTGGATAGTCTGCTTGAAAACGACTGTTTAGCTGTGGCAGCTTGACTTCATCAATCTTCTTGATCAGGTGCAGATCTAAGCTTGCTTTTCTATTTAGGAGGGAAAATTCCTGGTTTTGCAAGACGTATAGGGTTTCCATAATTTGTCTCGCGCTATATTGTACAGCTGCTTGAAGTTTACCCTTCACTTTCAGCTGGGTCACACCTGGACCATGCAACGGTTGTAGGTCTCACAGAACTGTGACACTAGCACCTATGTCCAGTTTGAAATTCATTAGCTGTCCATTTACGTAGATGTCCGCCGTCCAAAATCCTTGATTTGGGTCATTAACTTCTCCGAGGAAATCTCCTAGTTTATTTTCTTCTGGAAGTAGGTGCACTTCATTCACTGCTCTTTGAGTGAAGATCTTTTGTTTTGCGCTTTTGAGCAAAGAGGTCTTGCTCTGGCACATTTCCCTATAATGCCCAGTCCTTTTTCAGCTGAAACATTCCACTTTACTAGCTGGACACTGCACCCATCTGTGGGTCTTCCTGGCTCCACAACACTGGCACAGTTTCCCGGTGGCATGCACCTTCACACCTGTGTGTGCCTTGTTCACTAGAGATTACCTGTCTGTCATTGGCTTCAAAAACTATACAGTCATTGGATTTCTTCTAATCCAAGGCTTCTCTTTAGCCTGCAGAATGGCTCTATTTTGTTTTCAGACATCTGCCTGTCATGCGATTTGAACTGCCTTCTCGAGTGTAAGGTCCTCTTTCGACTGCAAGCGATCAGGCAAAGATTCATCAGCTATTCCAACAACTATTCGGCCCCATCTCAGTTCCACCTATAATTTGTCATGTTCACATTCCAGTGCCAATCTGTATAGATCATTTATATAAGAATCTATGGATTTGCCTATCTTCTGGATTCGCTTGTTAAAGTTCGCTCTTCCCAAAATTTTATTGCTTCGTAAATTGAAATATTTGTCAAAGGCTTGAAGTTCATCCTCAGATTTATTGGAAGCCTAGTTTATCCCTTGCCTTACAATCATGTCATCCGCAATTGCACCCATGGAATATAAAAGGGTATTTAATTGTTCTGCTTCTGATTTAGTATGAAGTTGGGAAGCAATTCTAAATCGTAGGAATCTTTTTCTCCATAAGGACCAATTTTTTTACCTGATAGGGTCCTTCCTGATCGTGGGAGCTTTCAGGCATTCCAAATTTTGGATCTATTTTGCTTGCCTAGGCTTTATTAGGCTTTTTTAGGGATTTCCCCTTTCTTTTTAAATCATTCTGGCTTTAATGGCTCACATACTTTCTGGGGATTTCCTGCACTTTTTGACTGTTCCCACGCTTTCCCTCCATGGACTGGCTGAGTAATGGCAGCCGACTCCACCTGACTCCCGAGTCACCTCTTCACCTGAGATCGACCTCTCTTGCTTCTCCAGGTAAAAGGCTGGGTAACCAGGTGAAGGTCTCCTCCTCCCAAACAGTGCATCACTCCAGGTGGCTGTGCCGGCTCCAAGTTGTTTGGAAGAGGATGAATCCTCCATGAAGACCTCAGACTCACACTCGGAAGCTCAAAGAAAGGGCTGAGGGATCGCTGGGAATTAAATAGCAGAGAGGCCTGTCCCCTGGGCCAAGTAAGCCAGCTCGTCCCTGGGCCATGCCATATGCCCTTGCATTTAGGAAAAATACAAGAGACAGAGCAAACACCCACCAGGAAGCCTCCTAGCTTTTTTTCCTTTACACACCCACACACACACACAATTAAAAATTAATGAATTTTTAAAAATGAAGGGAAAAAAGTTAAATGTTTGCATTAAACCTTAAATCTGCCATTAGACAATTTCTCCCATATATCCCCAGAGATGTACATGTACCACAGTTAGGCTACCCCGATAGACATTTTATACCAGTAATGTCCAATAGAAATGGTTGACTACCACAGGTGAGTCTCCGATGGCATTGTTTTAGCCAAATGCACTAATTTCAGTGGAAAACATCTCATCCATAATACAGGTAATGCATTTCATGCGTATATTAACATAAAAAATATCTACCACCATATACTGCAAAACTTTGCACCAAAGTTTGGTATTGTTGGCATGAAATTATCAGACACAGCAAATCTTAATGCACATTCTAGGTTTTTGTCCAACAGTTGCGAGTGGTAATTTAGTTTCATCAGAGTGTTTCTGCAAATGTTGATTTACACATCGAGATTCATCAAACCTGCTCCAATTCTCCAACTAGACCAAACCCCTGTTCTACTTCATCCAGAATTGCCCATCCGCTCTATCCAGACCCACTCCCACTACCTATCCAGACCTGCTGCCGCTCACCATCCCAACCAAACCCCTGCCCCCACTCTCCACCCAGACCCGGCCGTAATCTGCAGCCAGATCCGCCCCCACTCTCCATCCAGACCCACCCCCACTCTGCACCCAGACCCGCTCCCGTTCCCATTCTCCACTCACACCCGCCACCACTCACCATCCAGATCTGGCCCCCACTCTCCATCCAGACCCGCCCCCATTCTCCACCCAGACCCACCCCCATTCTCCACTCACACCCGCCCCCACTCTCCATCTAGATCTGCCCCACTCTCCATCGAGACGCGCCCCCACTCTCCATCCAGACCCGCCCCCACTCTCCATCCAGACCCGCCCCCACTCTCCACTCACACCCGCCCCCACTCTCCATCCAGATCTGCCCGCACTCTCCATCCAGATCTGCCCCCACTCTCCATCCAGACCCGCCCCCACTCTCCACGCCCCCACTTTCCACTCACATCCGCCCCCACTCTCCATCCAGATCTGCCCCCACTCTCCATCCAGACCTGCCCCCCTCTCCACCCAGACCCACCACCACTCTCCATCTAGATCTGCCCCCCCTCTCCACCCAGACCCGCCCTCACTCACCATCCAGACCCGCCCCCACTCTCCACTCACACCCACCCTCACTCACCATCCAGACCAGCCTCCACTCTCCATCCAGATCCGCCCCCACTCTCCATCGAGACCCGCCCCCACTCTCCACTCACACCTGCCCCCACTCTCCATCCAGATGCGCCCCCACTCTCATCCAGACCCGCCCCCACTCTCCACTCACACCCGCCCCCATTCTCCAACCAGACCCGCCCCCACTCTCATCCAGACCTGCCCCCACTCTCCACTTACACCTGCCCCACTCTCCACCCAGACCCGCCCCCACTCTCCATCCAGACTCGCCAACACTCTCCACCCAGACCCACCCCCACTCTCCATCCAATCCCGCCCCCACTCTCCACCAGGACCTGCCCCCACACTCCACCCACACTCCGGGTCATGCAGCGAGGCATATGGGTGGAGCTCAGGAATAGGAAGGGTACAGTCACAATGTTGGGGGTTTACTACAGGCCCCCCAACAGCCAGCGGGAGGTAGAGGAGCAGATATGTAGACAGATTTTGGAAGGATGTAAAGGTAACAGGGTTGTAGTGGTGGGTGATTTTAACTTCCCCTATATTGACTGGGACTCACTTAGTGCTAGAGGCTTGGATGGGGCAGAATTTGTAAGGAGCATCCAGGAGGGCTTCTTGAAACAATATGTAGATAGTCCAACTAGAGATGGGGCTGTACTGGACCTGGTATTGGGGAATGAGCCCGGCCAGGTGGTCGAAGTTTCAGTAGGGAAGCATTTCGGGAACAGTGACCATAATTCCATAAGTTTTAAGGTACTTGTGGATAAGGATAAGAGTAGTCCTCGGGTGAAGGTGCTAAATTGGGGGAAGGCTAATTATAACAATATTAGGCAGGAACTGAAGAATTTAGATTGGGGGCGGCTGTTTGAGGGTAAATCAACATCTGACGTGGGAGTCTTTCAAACGTCAGTTGATTAGAATCCAGGACCGGCATGTTCCTGTGAGGAAGAAGGATAAGTTTGGCAAGTTTCGGGAAGCTTGGATAACACGGAATATTGTCAGCCTCGTCAAAAAGAAAAAGGAAGCATTCGTAAGGGCTGGAAGGCTGGGAACAGATGAATCCCTTGAGGAATATAAAGACAGTAGGAAGGAACTTAAGCAAGGAGTCAGGAGGGCTAAAAGGGGTTATGAGAAGTCATTGGCAAACAGGATAATCCAGGAAATTATAGGCCGGTGAGCCTTACGTCAGTGGTAGGGAAACTATTAGAGAGGATTCTTCGGGACAGGATTTACTCCCATTTGGAAACAAATGGACTTATTAGCGAGAGGCAGCATGGCTTTGTGAAGGTGAGGTCGTGGCTCACTAATTTGATTGAGTTTTTTGCGGAAGTGACGAAGATGATTGATGAGGGAAGGGCGGTGGATGTTATCTATATGGACTTCAGTAAAGCCTTTGACAAGGTCCCTCATGGCAGGCTGATACAAAAGGTGAAGTCACATGGGATCAAAGGGGAGCTGGCAAGATGGATACAGAACTGGCTCAGTCATAGAAGACAGAGGGTAGCAGTGGAAGGGTGCTTTTCTGAATGGAGGGCTGTGACTAGTGGTGTTCCGCAGGGATCAGTGCTGGGACCTTTGCTGTTTGTGGTATATATAAATGATTTGGAGGAAAATGTAGCTGGTCTGATTAGTAAGTTTGCGGACGACACAAAGGTTGGTGGAGTTGCGGACAGTGATGAGGATTGTCAGAGGATACAGCAGGATATAGATCGGTTGGAGACTTGGGCGGAGAAATGGCAGATGGAGTTTAATCCGGACAAATGTGAGGTAATGCACTTTGGAAGATCTAATGCAGGTGGGAGGTATACAGTAAATGACAGAACCCTTAGGAGTATTGTCAGGCAGAGAGGTCTGGGCGTACAGGTCCACAGGTCACTGAAAGTGGCAACGCAGGTGGATAAGGTAGTCAAGAAGGCATACGGCATGCTTGCCTTCATCGGTCGGGGCATACAGTATAAAAATAGGCAAGTCATTCTGCAGCTGTACAGAACTTTAGTTAGGCCACACTTAGAATATTGCGTGCAATTCTGGTCGCCACACTACCAGAAGGATGTGGAGGCTTTGGAGAGGGTACAGAAGAGGTTTACCAGGATGTTGCCTGGTCTGGAGGGCATTAGCTATGAAGAGAGGTTGGATAAACACAGATTGTTTTCACTGGAACGACGGAGGTGGAGGGGCGACATGATAGAGGTTTACAAGGTTATAAGCGGCATGGACAGAGTGGATAGTCAGAAGCTTTTTCCCAGGGTGGAAGAGTCAGTTACTAGGGGACATAGGTTTAAGGTGAGAGGGGCAGATTTAGAGGGGATGTGCAAGGCAAGTTCTTTACACAGAGGGTGGTGAGTGCTTGGAATTTGTTGCCGGGGGAGGTGGTGGAAGCAGGTACCATCGAAATGTTTAAGAGGCATCTTGACAAATACATGAATAGGATGGGAATAGAGTGATGGGAATAGAGGACCCTGGAAGTGCAGAAGGTTTTAGTTTAGGCAGGCATCAAGATCGGCGCAGGCTTGGAGGGCCGAATGGCCTGTTCCTGTGCTGTACTGTTCTTTGTTCTTTGTTCAGTCCCGGTCTCACACTCCATCCACACCCGCCCCACTCACCACCGAGACCCATACCCACTCTCCACACAGACTCATCCCCACTCCCTACCCAGAAACAATTCCACCCCTAAACCTATCCCAGAATCAACTCTGCCCCAACTCCCTATCTAGACCCACCTCAGTCTCTATCGAGACCCATCGCTGTTCTACATTCATACTCACACCCGCTGTACATCTGAACCCTGCCCCTCCCCATCTCCATCCAGACCCTCCCCTGCATTTTATCCAGACAAACCCCGCTCTCCATTGAGACCCCCACCTCCTCTCCATCCAAATTCTCCACCACCCCACCACACCTCCCCCCCCCCCACAACTCTTCATTCAGATCGTGGTTGGATGCTGTTTGTTATTGGTCGAGCTTTCTTCTGATATCCTGGAGTGGCTATTCTGATTGGTCAGGCTAACAGTTCCACTCTCCATAAAATATTGCTGGTGTTCCGTGGTGCTGAATTCTGATATTTTCACTCATGTTACACACCATTTAGCAGATAAGCAACAAACAGTAATCAAGGATGTAAAGCATAGACAACAATCAATAAAAATTAGAAAATGCTGCTTTTCATCTTACAACTTCACCAACAATCACAAAAAGGTTAAAGTACACATGCTTTTGCTGTGCAGATATGAATATTGAGATCCAGTGCCCAATGACAGTGTCTCATACTCAATTTTTGTTTGAGTAAGGGCCAAGGGACAGAAAATGGTTGTTTTGCAGACTGCAGGGAAGTATATCCTGGTGTCTCTCCACATATATCCTTCTCTCTCCACAGATGCTGCCAGACCTGCTGAGTATTTCCAGCATCTCTTGTTTTGATTTCAGATTTCCAGCATCTGCAGTATTTTGTTTTTATTATTATATCCTGGTGTCACTCAGGGATCAGTATTAAGACCACTTCTCTTTGTGATAAATATAAATGACCTGAACTTGGGTGTGCTGGGCAATATTTCAAAGTTTACAGATGACATGAAACTTGGTAATGTCGTAAACAGTGAGGAGGACAGTAAAAGATTTCAAGAGGACATGGACAGACTGATGAAATGGCAGACATATGGGGCTGGATGTTAAAGCCCCTCCGCCGTCAGGAACGTTGGCCGGTTGGTGGGGGGCAATGAAGATCAGTGCGGTAGAGGCCCGCCGCCGATCCCGATGGCGGCAGGCTCCGTGCCAATCTTGGCGGCAGTGGTGAGGTCTCGTGGCCACCGTAGCGCTGCTTGGCGGCAGTACGCCCATTTAAATATGTAAACTAATTTACATAGCTGATTTAATGAGGGTCCCGCCGCCTCCTTAATCGCTCCACCGATCTTCATTCGGGCGGCCGACAATGCCACGCCTTCAAATCCCCATTCGGGGAAATGTGGCGCGACACCCTGCGGAGGGGATAAGCGGGATCTCTTTGCTGTGGATTGGTTGGGGGGTTGGGTAATGGGAAGGAGTAAAGGGCAAAGGTGCCAAACTTTGGGGTGGGTGGGGAAGGTCAAATTCTTAATAAACGAATTCCGGTGGGGGGAAAGGGCAGGAATGTTTTGAGATGCCATTGAGGGGGGTGGAAATTCATTTAAAGGTAACTTATTTCTGCTTTTTGGTCATTTAACTGACCTATCCCTTTAATTTTTAAATATCCATGAGGGCTGTAAGCCCTTTAAAAATGGCACCAGTGCCTGCACATTGGTGCTGGATGCTGCAGTCTGTGACGGTTCACCCACTCCCTCCAAGTCATCGCGGGGTGAGGGGGCACCGTGGTCATGGGGAAACTGAGATTGTTCTCCTTAGAGCAAAGAAAGTTCAGGGGAGATTTAATAGAGGCCTTCAAAATCATGAAGGATTTTGATAGAGAAAATAAGGAGAAACTCTTTCCTGTGGGTCAGTAACCAGTGTTGGTAACCAGTGAAAACAAATTTAAGGCGATTGGCAAAAGAACCAGAGAGGGACGAGAATTTTTATACGGAATGAGTTGTTATGATCTGGAATGCACTGCTTGAAAAGGGTGGTGGAAGCAGATTCAATAATAACATTCATAGGGAAATTGGATAAATACCTGAAAGGGAAACATTTGGAGGCTATGGGGAAAAGGTAAAGAAGTGAGGCTAATCGGATATTTTTTCAAAGAGCTGGCACAGGCACGATGGGCTGAATGGCCTCCTGCTGTCTTGCATCATTCTTTCATTCTATGATGCTATTTAATAACCAAAACCGCAGCTAACCACATCTGGATTCCTAATTAGCCACAGGTGGCTAGTGGCTAACACATTGGACACCACAAAGACAGTTGCCACTCTTTGTTACATTCAACTTTCAGGATGGGGTGGGATGAGACAAAGAGCTCACTGTACTAAAGTGAAGAGATGGTATCTCTGTTTGGCCTTCAATTGACTGTCCTTGTAGGTTCATCTTGTGCCTGGACCTGTGTGTTGTTTAACACGGTACCACTTGTTCCAGCTAATTACTATTATCTGTTGCCTCACACACACACTCAGCCATCCTTAGTCTTTATTTACCCCCTGCACATTTCACATTACTCAATGAGTCACTGAGCAGCCTTCCCTTTATATAAACCAGCTCCATCGTGCACAGTGTAATATTAAGAGACAAGTGTCAATACAAGACGACAACTTCATACTACTGACCAAGGGCTTGTGCTACAGGAGAATGAAACCATTCTCAACTTTTGCTCTTCTCTTCATGTACTTCCTTTGCACTGAGGGTAAGTTCCTCTTAATATCACTGTTTATGGTCATGGACTTTCATTTCTCTCATCGCCTGTTTTTATTTATTACTATTTTGAGTTAAGTAACATCTGTGCAACTCATGAACTGGGCTCAGATCATTCTGCTGGGCCTTACACTTTCTGATCTAGATTCAGATTTAAATGGAGACTGATGTTTAGTGAAGTTTTCAAAATAGAGCCTGTGACACCTTGGATGGAACAGGACTTATATCGTGCCACGTGAAAGCCATAATAACAGTCATTAAGTATGTTCAAGAATGAGATTGATGGATTTTTGGACACAAGAGAAATCAATGGATATGGGGATAGGGCAGGAAAGTGGAGTTAATTTAGAAGTTTAGCCATGATCCTATTGAATGGTGGAGCTGCCTCAAGGGGTCATATGGCTTAATCCTGCTCCTTTTCTTATGTTCTTAAGGTCTTATTTCCAGTACCCATTGGGTGAAAAAGTGCTTCCTGATTTCATCATAGATGAGTGTGAGATATCACATTTTGGTAAGAAAAATAAGGAAATCACATAATACTTGGAACATATGGGGCAGAGGATCAACGTGATCTTGGAGTACAAATACACAAATCACAAAAAGTTGCAATGCAGATCAATAAGGCCATAACAAAAGCAAACCAAACCTAGGGCTTATTTCTCGAGGGTCATCATTGAAAAGTAGGAAAGTTATGCTAAACTTGTATCAGACCTTGGTTAGACCACACTTGGACTATTGTGTTGAGTTCTGGTTGCCATATTATAAAAAGGATGTAGAGGCACTGGAGAGGGTGCAAAAAAGATTTACAAGAATGGTACCAGAACTGCAAGGGTTATCGCTATCAGTAAAGGGTGAACATCCTGAGTCTCTCTTCTCTTGAAAAGAGAAGGCTTCAGGGTGGCCTAACAGATCCTCAAAATTCGGTAAAGTTTTGTTAGAGTAGACACAGAGGCAGCGTTTCCACTTGTGGGAAGAGAAAAATTGTAGACCATCAATAAAAGATAGTCATCAAGTTATCAAATAGGGAATTCAGAATAAACTTCTTTACGCGGAGAATGGTGAGCATGTAGAACTTGCTACCACAGGACGTATTAGAGGTGAATAGTTTTGATGCTTTTAAGGTGAAGCTACATTGGCATATGAGGGTCAAGGGAATGGAGGGTTATGCTAATAGTGTTATATGAGGAAGGATGGGAGGAGGCTTGAGTGGATCATAAGTGTCAGCATGGACTGGGTTGGGCCAAATGGCCTGTTTCTGTGCTGTATATTTCATGTAATTCTATGTAGTTCTTGAATGGCTGAGTTCTAATTTTAAGATTATGCCCCGTTGTTCTTGATTCCCCCATCAGAGGAAATAGTTTCCCTACATCTACCCAATCAAATCATTTAACATCGATCAGATCACCCCTCAACCTTCTACACTCAAAGGAATACAGGTCAAATTTATGCAACCAGCTCTCATAATTTTAATACTCTGAGCCCCAGTATCGTTCTGGTGAATCTGCATTGCACTCCCTCCAAGGCCAATATATCTTTCCTGAGATATTGTGCTGAGAACTGAATGCAGCCTTCCAGATGAGGGCAGTCTAGAGCTCTGTACAACTTCACCATTGGTTTATTTTTAATCTAAATGAAAGAAAAACAAAGTGACATCTGAATTTTCAACAAACCAGGTGGATTATCACTGCCCCAAACAGTACCTCAAAGGTCTGGTTCCTGAGAGGATCCAGTGTCTCTCTGAACTGGGGTAGGGTTACTGGGGTGGTTCGCAGTAGGACATCAATATTGTTAAGTTTGGTATTGGGATGTAAGCAACATGGGCAAAGCCGAATTTATTGTCCATCACTTGTTGTTCTGAGGACATTAAGATTCAGCCATGTAATGTGGTACAGGAGTTACGTGTAGGTCAGACAGGGTAGGGGCGACAGGTTCCCCTATCCTGAAAGACATTACTGAACTGGTAGGGTTTTACAGCAATCCAGATTTATTAACTTCCATCCACCAGTAACACTTCAACCTTCAGCCAGACTTGGGTAGGACTGGAGTTCAAGGGACAGGGGCTCAGTCTGCACTGACTTCTGTCCAACTAGCTGGCAGGTCCAATATGCTTTCAGTGACACACCCTGAGGACTTACACGTATCATGCTTCCTGTTCCCTCAATAGATTCAATGAACTCCTGCCTTGGACAACAGCACCCACTAAATCAATGGATGTAAATCTCAGGCTTTATTGTGTTGCAGGCTCTTCAGTTTCACATTGCTGCTTTAAAAAAATGTTTCCTAAAATGGACTGTCCTTACACCCATCGCCAGACAGAAACACCTCCACCTCATCAGTGGTATAAGGATTACCAGGGCATTATGGTTACTAGTTTGGGTTCCTGGGTTTTGACACTGCCTGCTGGCTTTGTTCTGAGGTTATGGAAGCCATTTCTGCACAACAATGGTACTGAGGGCCCCTGTTCACAATTCTCTCAGACACAGACACGTGGTCCTGTTCACTGTCCTCTCAGACATCGATATGGGGCCCTGTTCACTGACCTCTTGGACACAGACACGGGGCCCTGTTCACTGTCCTCTCAGACATCGATATGGGGCCCTGTTCACTGACCTCTTGGACACAGACACGTGGTCCTGTTCACTGTCCTCTCAGACACAGACACAGGGTCCTGTTCACTGTCCTCTTGGACACAGACACGGGGCCCTGTTCACTGTCCTCTCAGACATCGATATGGGGCCCTGTTCACTGACCTCTTGGACACAGACACGTGGTCCTGTTCACTGTCCTCTCGGACACAGACATGGGGCCCTGTTCACTGTCCTCTTGGACACAGTCACAGGGTCCTGTTCACTGTCCTCTTGGACACAGACACGGGGCCCTGTTCACTGTCCTCTCAGACATCGATATGGGGCCCTGTTCACTGACCTCTTGGACACAGACACAGGTTCCTGTTCACTGTCCTCTTGGACACAGACACAGGGTCCTGTTCACTGTCCTCTTGGACACAGACACGGGGTCCTGTTCACTGTCCTCTTGGACACAGTCACAGGGTCCTGTTCACTGTCCTCTTGGACACAGACACAGGGTCCTGTTCACTGTCCTCTTGGACACAGACACGGGGTCCTGTTCACTGTCCTCTTGGACACAGTCACAGGGTCCTGTTCACTGTCCTCTTGGACACAGTCACAGGGTCCTGTTCACTGTCCTCTCGGACACAGACACGTGGTCCTGTTCACTGTCCTCTTGGACACAGACACAGGGTCCTGTTCACTGTCCTCTTGGACACAGACACGGGGCCTTGTTCACTGTCCTCTTGGACACAGACACAGGGTCCTGCTCACTGTCCTCTTGGACACAGACACAGGGTGCTGTTCACTGTCCTCTTGGACACAGACACAGGTTCCTGTTCTCTGTCCTCTCGGACACAGACACAGGGTCCTGTTCACTGTCCTCTCGGACACAGACACGGGGCCCTGTTCACTGTCCTCTTGGACACAGACACGTGGTCCTGTTCACTGTCCTCTCGGACACAGACACGGGGTCCTGTTCACTGTCCTCTTGGACACAGTCACAGGGTCCTGTTCACTGTCCTCTTGGACACAGACACAGGGTCCTGTTCACTGTCCTCTCGGACACAGACACGGGGTCCTGTTCACTGTCCTCTTGGACACAGTCACAGGGTCCTGTTCACTGTCCTCTTGGACACAGACACAGGGTCCTGTTCACTGTCCTCTCGGACACAGACACGGGGTCCTGTTCACTGTCCTCTTGGACACAGTCACAGGGTCCTGTTCACTGTCCTCTTGGACACAGACACAGGGTCCTGTTCACTGTCCTCTCGGACACAGACACGTGGTCCTGTTCACTGTCCTCTCGGACACAGACACGTGGTCCTGTTCACTGTCCTCTTGGACACAGACACAGGGTCCTGTTCACTGTCCTCTTGGACACAGGCACGTGGTCCTGTTCACTGTCCTCTTGGACACAGACACAGGGTCCTGTTCACTGTCCTCTTGGACACAGACACGTGGTCCTGTTCACTGTCCTCTTGGACACAGACACGTGGTGCTGTTCACTGTCCTCTTGGACACAGACACAGGGTCCTGTTTACTGTCCTCTCGGACACAGACACGGGGCCCTGTTCACTGTCCTCTTGGACACAGACACAGGGTCCCGTTCACTGTCCTCTTGGACACAGACACAGATTCCTGTTCACTGTCCTCTCGGACACAGACACAGGGTCCTGTTCACTGTCCTCTCGGACACAGACACAGGTTCCTGTTCACTGTCCTCTCGGACACAGACACGGGGTCCTGTTCACTGTCCTCGTGGACACAGACACGGGGCCCTGTTCACTGTCCTCTCGGACACAGACACGGGGTCCTGTTCACTGTCCTCTCGGACACAGACACAGGGTCCTGTTCACTGTCCTCTCGGACACAGACACAGGGTCCTGTTCACTGTCCTCTTGGACACAGGCACG
Source organism: Heterodontus francisci (assembly GCF_036365525.1). Lineage (NCBI taxonomy): Eukaryota > Metazoa > Chordata > Chondrichthyes > Heterodontiformes > Heterodontidae > Heterodontus > Heterodontus francisci. Next base: position 152,952,422 of record NC_090374.1, read on the forward strand.
TGGTCCTGTTCACTGTCCTCTTGGACACAGACACAGGGTCCTGTTCACTGTCCTCTTGGACACAGACACGTGGTGCTGTTCACTGTCCTCTTGGACACAGACACAGGGTCCTGTTCACTGTCCTCTTGGACACAGACACAGGGTCCTGTTCACTGTCCTCTCGGACACAGACACAGGTTCCTGTTCACTGTCCTCTCGGACACAGACACGGGGTCCTGTTCACTGTCCTCGTGGACACAGACACGGGGCCCTGTTCACTGTCCTCTCGGACACAGACACAGGGTCCTGTTCACTGTCCTCTTGGACACAGACACGTGGTCCTGTTCACTGTCCTCTTGGACACAGACACGTGGTCCTGTTCACTGTCCTCGTGGACACAGACACGGGGCCCTGTTCACTGTCCTCTTGGACACAGTCACAGGGTCCTGCTCACTGTCTTCTTGGACACAGACACGTGGTCCTGTTCACTGTCCTCTTGGACACAGGCACGTGGTCCTGTTCACTGTCCTCTTGGACACAGACACAGGGTCCTGTTCACTGTCCTCTCGGACACAGACACGTGGTGCTGTTCACTGTCCTCTTGGACACAGACACGGGGCCCTGTTCACTGTCCTCTTGGACACAGGCACGTGGTCCTGTTCACTGTCCTCTTGGACACAGGCACGTGGTCCTGTTCACTGTCCTCTTGGACACAGACACGGGGCCCTGTTCACTGTCCTCTTGGACACAGACACAGGGTCCTGTTCACTGTCCTCTTGGACACAGACACAGGGTCCTGTTCACTGTCCTCTCGGACACAGACACGTGGTGCTGTTCACTGTCCTCTTGGACACAGACACAGGGTCCTGTTCACTGTCCTCTCGGACACAGACATGTGGTCCTGTTCACTGTCCTCTTGGACACAGACACGTGGTCCTGTTCACTGTCCTCTCGGACACAGACACAGGGTCCTGTTCACTGTCCTCTTGGACACAGACACGTGGTGCTGTTCACTGTCCTCTTGGACACAGACACAGGGTCCTGTTCACTGTCCTCTTGGACACAGACACAGGGTCCTGTTCACTGTCCTCTCGGACACAGACACGGGGCCCTGTTCACTGTCCTCTTGGACACAGACACAGGGTCCTGTTCACTGTCCTCTCGGACACAGACACAGGGCCCTGTTCACTGTCCTCTCGGACACAGACACGGGGCCCTGTTCACTGTCCTCTTGGACACAGACACAGGGTCCTGTTCACTGTCCTCTCGGACACAGACACGGGGCCCTGTTCACTGTCCTCTTGGACACAGACACAGGGTCCTGTTCACTGTCCTCTCGGACACAGACACAGGGTCCCGTTCACTGTCCTCTCCGACACAGACGCGTGGTCCTGTTCACTGTCCTCGTGGACACAGACACAGGGTCCCGTTCACTGTCCTCTCCGACACAGACGCGTGGTCCTGTTCACTGTCCTCTTGGACACAGACACAGGGTCTCGTTCACTGTCCTCTCGGACACAGACACGTGGCCCTGTTCACTGTCCTCTTGGACACAGACACAGGGTCCCGTTCACTGTCCTCTCCGACACAGACGCGTGGTCCTGTTCACTGTCCTCGTGGACACAGACACGGGGTCCTGTTCACTGTCCTCTTGGACACAGACACAGGGTCTCGTTCACTGTCCTCTTGGACACAGACACGTGGTCCTGTTCACTGTCCTCTCGGACACAGAGACAGGGTCCTGTTCACTGTCCTCTTGGACACAGACACAGGGTCCTGTTCACTGTCCTCTTGGGCACAGACACGTGGTCCTGTTCACTGTCCTCTTGGACACACACACAGGGTCCCGTTCACTGTCCTCTCCGACACAGACACGTGGTCCTGTTCACTGTCCTCTTGGACACAGACACAGGGTCCTGTTCACTGTCCTCTTGGACACAGACACGTGGTCCCGTTCACTGTCCTCTCGGACACAGACACGTGGCCCTGTTCACTGTCCTCTTGGACACAGACACGTGGTCCTGTTCACTGTCCTCGTGGACACAGACACGGGGCCCTGTTCACTGTCCTCTTGGACACAGACACGTGGTCCTGTTCACTGTCCTCTTGGACACAGACACAGGGTCCCGTTCACTGTCCTCTCGGACACAGACACGTGGCCCTGTTCACTGTCCTCGTGGACACAGACACGGGGCCCTGTTCACTGTCCTCTTGGACACAGACACGTGGCCCTGTTCACTGTCCTCTTGGACACAGACACGGGGTCCTGCACACTGTCCTCGTGGACACAGACATGGGGCCCTGTTCTCTGTCCTCGTGGACACAGACATGGGGCCCTGCACACTGTCCTCGTGGACACAGACATGGGGCCCTGTTCACTGTCCTCTTGGACACTGACACATGGTCCTGTTCACTGTCCTCTTGGACACAGACACAGGGCCCTGTTCACAGTTCTCTTGGACACAAACACGTGGTCCTGTTCACAGTTCTCTTGGACACAGACACAGGGTATTGTTCACTGTCCTCTTGGACACAAACACGTGGTCCTGTTCACTGTCCTCTTGGACACAGACACGTGGTCCTGTTCACTGTCCTCGGACACAGACACGTGGTCCTGTTCACTGTCCTCTCGGACACAGACACGTGGTCCTGTTCACTGTCCTCTTGGACACAGACACAGGGTCCTGTTCACTGTCCTCTCGGACACAGACACATGGTCCTGTTCACTGTCCTCTCGGACACAGACACGTGGTCCTGTTCACTGTCCTCTTGGACACAGACACAGGGTCCTGTTCAATGTCCTCTCGGACACAGACACGTGGTCCTGTTCACTGTCCTCTTGGACACAGACACAGGGTCCTGTTCACTGTCCTCTCGGACACAGACACGTGGTCCTGTTCACTGTCCTCTCGGACACAGACACGTGGTCCTGTTCACTGTCCTCTTGGACACAGACACAGGGTCCTGTTCACTGTCCTCTCGGACACAGACACGTGGTCCTGTTCACTGTCCTCTCGGACACAGACACGTGGTCCTGTTCACTGTCCTCTCGGACACAGACACGTGGTCCTGTTCACTGTCCTCTCGGACACAGACACGTGGTCCTGTTCACTGTCCTCTTGGACACAGACACAGGGTCCTGTTCACTGTCCTCTCGGACACAGACACGTGGTCCTGTTCACTGTCCTCTTGGACACAGACACAGGGTCCTGTTCAATGTCCTCTCGGACACAGACACGTGGTCCTGTTCACTGTCCTCTCGGACACAGACACAGGGTCCTGTTCACTGTCCTCTCGGACACAGACACGTGGTCCTGTTCACTGTCCACTCGGACACAGACACGTGGTCCTGTTCACTGTCCTCTTGGACACAGGCACAGGGTCCTGTTCACTGTCCTCTCGGACACAGACACGTGGTCCTGTTCACTGTCCTCTCGGACACAGACACGGGGTCCTGTTCACTGTCCTCTCGGACACAGACACGGGGCCCTGTTCACTGTCCTCTCGGACACAGACACGGGGCCCTGTTCACTGTCCTCTTGGACACAGACACGTGGTCCTGTTCACTGTCCTCTCGGACACAGACACGGGGTCCTGTTCACTGTCCTCTTGGACACAGACACAGGGTCCTGTTCAATGTCCTCTCGGACACAGACACGTGGTCCTGTTCACTGTCCTCTTGGACACAGACACAGGGCCCTGTTCAATGTCCTCTCGGACACAGACACGTGGTCCTGTTCACTGTCCTCTTGGACACAGACACGTGGTCCTGTTCACTGTCCTCTCGGACACAGACACGGGGTCCTGTTCACTGTCCTCTTGGACACAGACACAGGGTCCTGTTCAATGTCCTCTCGGACACAGACACGTGGTCCTGTTCACTGTCCTCTTGGACACAGACACAGGGTCCTGTTCACTGTCCTCTCGGACACAGACACGTGGTCCTGTTCACTGTCCTCTCGGACACAGACACGTGGTCCTGTTCACTGTCCTCTCGGACACAGACACAGGGTCCTGTTCACTGTCCTCTCGGACACAGACACGTGGTCCTGTTCACTGTCCTCTCGGACACAGACACGTGGTCCTGTTCACTGTCCTCTCGGACACAGACACGTGGTCCTGTTCACTGTCCTCTCGGACACAGACACGTGGTCCTGTTCACTGTCCTCTTGGACACAGACACAGGGTCCTGTTCACTGTCCTCTCGGACACAGACACGTGGTCCTGTTCACTGTCCTCTTGGACACAGACACAGGGTCCTGTTCAATGTCCTCTCGGACACAGACACGTGGTCCTGTTCACTGTCCTCTTGGACACAGACACAGGGTCCTGTTCACTGTCCTCTCGGACACAGACACGTGGTCCTGTTCACTGTCCACTCGGACACAGACACGTGGTCCTGTTCACTGTCCTCTTGGACACAGGCACAGGGTCCTGTTCACTGTCCTCTCGGACACAGACACGTGGTCCTGTTCACTGTCCTCTCGGACACAGACACGGGGTCCTGTTCACTGTCCTCTTGGACACAGGCACAGGGTCCTGTTCACTGTCCTCTCGGACACAGACACGTGGTCCTGTTCACTGTCCTCTCGGACACAGACACGTGGTCCTGTTCACTGTCCTCTTGGACACAGGCACAGGGTCCTGTTCACTGTCCTCTCGGACACAGACATGTGGTCCTGTTTACTGTCCTCTCGGACACAGACACGGGGTCCTGTTCACTGTCCTCTCGGACACAGACACGTGGTCCTGTTCACTGTCCTCTCGGACACAGACACAGGGTCCTGTTCACTGTCCTCTTGGACACAGACAGGTTGTCCTGTTCACTGTCCTCTCGGACACAGACACGTGGTCCTGTTCACTGTCCTCTCGGACACAGACACAGGGTCCTGTTCACTGTCCTCTTGGACACAGACAGGTTGTCCTGTTCACTGTCCTCTTGGACACAGACAGGTTGTCCTGTTCACTGTCCTCTTGGACACAGACAGGTTGTCCTGTTCACTGTCCTCTCGGACACAGACACGTGGCCCTGTTCACTGTCCTCTTAGACACAGTCACAGGGCTTTATTCACTATCTGAGACATCACTAAAGTGTGGGGCCACCCGGGGTCCTCCTTCTGCTGTTGTTCTGTTGCCTCTAGCTCTCCCCCTTACAGTTGGTAATCAAACATTGAATGCATGGTTGGCAGCCCTCTAAATATGGCGCCAGCACCTGCCGTGGTGTCAGCTAATGCTGGCATCTCCGCCTCCGCCCCGCCAGTGTCCACTTCACTGGCCAGCCCCCGCGCCTCAATAACCTTAATTGGCTACCCACCGCTTGATCACGTGCAGCTGGCCACTCATGGCCCAGACGGAAGTCACACCCACTTCCAGTCCCAACGTCGGGACCTGCGGCTTCCGAATAAAATCCAGCCCACTGGTGCAATTGCCTCAGTGGCCATTCTGCTGAAACAGGCCCTTTGGCCCACCAAGTCTGTGCCGACCATCAACCACCCATTTATACTAATCTTACACTAATCCCACATTCCTACCACATCCCTACCATTCCCCTACCACCTACCTATACTAGGGGCAATTTATAATGGCCAATTTACCTATCAACCTGCAAGTCTTTGGCTGTGGGAGGAAACCGGAGCACCCGGAGGAAACCCACGCAGACACAGGGAGAACTTGCAAACTCCACACAGGCAGTACCCAGAATTGAACCCAGGGTCGCTGGAACTGTGAGGCTGTGGTGCTAACCACTGCTCTACTGTGCCATGTTGTATATGAGTCAGCAACATTTTTGCACCTGGGGTCCTATTATTTGACACCATAAGTGAGGCCAGATTTTAAAGCTGTCTTCCTGCCTAAGGCCACCCCTATAGCATCGTGATGTGTGTATCTCTGTTCCGGGGACAAAATTTGCTTCAAAACTGTTGAGTTCCGATGTAGATTAGCCGACTCCAGTTGAAAAACCGGCAGTGGCTCAAGTTTGATGGGGTGAAAAGCCTCCTTTGATGCTGTAATTCTTATGATTTGATGAATAATGTCAGTCTAAAACATTTAGCTGTCTTTTCTATAATAGAAACAAAATGCTGGAAATATTCAGCAAGCCTGGCAGCATTTATAGAGAGAAACAGAGTTAACGTTTCTGATCAATGACCTTTCATCATAATTGCCTGTCTTGTCTGGTGCTGATGGGCCTGTTGTATATTTCCAGCATTTTTGATCTTTATTTCAGAGTTTTTCTTCTTGTTAATTTTGGAGTTGAAGGATGTTGTTGGCATCTTGCTACGGGAGCTGTGCTGTATTTCTGAACTGTGTAAATTGTTATTTCACATTGCAAATGTCTGTAATTTACGTGGAGCGAGGGAGCAAACAGAGCGTGAAGTGCCTGTGCTAGAATGGCAGTGATGGGAACCTGGCAGCCATGTCAATGAGGGGGGAGAATTCACCAAAAGTGGGCGCAGATTGACTATTAATAGAAAGTCCTAATACGGAGTTATAAGATAGGCCAGGATTTTATCTTGGTGAAGGGGATCTCAACCACTGGCTAAAGTGCCGGCGAGAGCCCCACGTCACCTTCACTGGGGAAGGGCAGCCAGACTAAGTGCCAATTGGGCACTTAAGTGGACAGCGGTGGGGCTTCCCCGGGATTAAGGACACCGGCAATGGAAGTCCCCCCTGCTGAGACCTGCTGGTCAATCAGAGGATGGCAGCTCTTTGACTGAGCAGTGCCACCACGGAGGCGGTGGCTGCTGCTAGTCATGGACCCACCGGAGGCGCTGGACCCAGGCCACAGGTAAGTCAGAGCAGAGGGATTTTTCAGGGTGAAAGTCGTGGGTGAGGGGGATGTGGGGGGTGCAGGGATCAGCAGCAAGGGCAGGGGGTGGCTGTCAGCGGGCTTTCCCTTCCCAATGCTGAGTCCTTCATTTCAGCACTAAGTGCTTTGGTGTGCTCCCCGTGCTGCGACATGCCCGCCCACCACTGGGCCAATACCAAAGGCAGAAGGATGAGGGCCTTAAATGGGCATTAATTGCCCACTTAAGGACCTGTTTAGTTTAGAGATACAGCACTGAAACAGGCCCTTCGGCCCACCGAGTCTGTGCCGACCATCAACCACCCATTTATACTAATCCTACAAGAATCCCATTTTCCAATAACATCCCCACCGGTCCCTATATATTTCCCTACCACCTACCTATACTAGGGGCAATTTATAATGGACAATTAACCTATCAACCTGCAAGTCTTTGGCATGTGGGAGGAAACCGGAGCACCCGGAGGAAACCCACGCAGACACAGGGAGAACTTGCAAACTCCGCACAGGCAGTACTCAGAATCGAACCCGGTTCCCTGGAGCTGTGAGGCTGCGGTGCTAACCACTGTGCCACTGTGCCGACCTCAATTGGTGGCAGAGCAGGAAAGCCATTCACAGGCCTTTCCGTCCCGGAATTAATTTGGTTGGAGGCAGGAAGGTGGTGGGTTAGCCGCCTCCATCGGCCACCATCCTGCCTGATTAAATGCTCTCCCTGCCACCAAACCCAATGCTGGGGAGAGCATAAAATGCTCCCCATATTGTTTTTGGAATGACTTTACACATTGTCAATCTTTAGAGACACCGGGGCCCAGAATGTCTTCAGTGAAATTAGCATAAATGGGTTAAAATGGGATAATCTGGGCAAGGTGTGGAGGCAGTTGGGGCTGGGGGGGTGGGGGGGGGGGTGGGTGGAGTGGTGAAGGGAAGTGTGCAAGAGAGTTGAATTTGAGTTATTTGAGTTGGAACAGTTAATACTGGTCCACTGTCCTTGTCCCCTTTTTGTGAGGCTGATGCTTGATACAATTACCCAGCAGTCACAAGGAATATTTGGATATTTGGACATCCCTATGTGTGGTGTTGCCAGGGGGTGTTGGGGGTAGGGGGACAGATTCGATTTTAAACAACAATCGATTGCAGGGCACTTAATTGTATTTGGGAAACTGCTGAATAATTGAAATTTGATAGCACTTCATTTCTTAACTCCATTAATCCATGTTTGCTCCATATCCCTTGATACCCATGCATAACAAAAGTCGATCGATCTCAGTCTCGAAAGCGCCAACTGTTCCAGCATCCACTCTGTCCGGGATGAGCTTCAGACTTTTACTACTCTTTGTGTGAAAAATTGAATCCAAGGGTTGATGAACATAAGTTTCCGATCCAACCTCTAAAATGACCTCCCATGGAATTTCAGGGGCTGGGAGTTCGTTGAGTTCTTTTCCAATGTTTTGTTCACCCACAGTGATGATCTTACCTTAACCTTTTGTCTTCCAGCTACAGATTTCACATTTTCTGATGAAGCCACTGAGGTGAGTTGTGACCTTTTTACTTCCTTGTTCATATATGCCTCTCTTTTTTTCCACTTTTGCTTCAAAGCTTTGAATGACTACAAGTGATTGTGTTCTCTGTTTCAGCCAATTTGTGACCAGCTGAGAGAGCTGTTCCAAATATGCCCGAAAAGCTATATACCTGTCTGTGGAACTGATGGGGTCACTTATGATAATGAATGCCACCTCTGCAATGCAGTTCAGTAAGTTGCACCTAATAGAGAAGAGTTAGCAGATGCTCAGAAATGTAAATTGCTGCTTTATCTTAGTAGGGAACATTTTTCTCAAGGCTAGTGAATCTACATGCAGTGCATCATCCTTGCTGTCTTAACTTTGCCTAATTGAATCATTCTACAAGTGCTATGAATACAATATCAATCAGTGACTTTAATTATTAAGTATAACAAGTTAGACACAGTAGCAAGGCAATGTGTACAAAGATGGACATTACCCCAATCCTTTGGAGAGCAGATGACCATGTGTTCAAGCTGTCTGATCCTTTGTTCTATTTCTGCTGCTCCTGGTCTGCCTTCCCCCCCATAAGGCCATCCTTTGTATACCCCCAGCTCCAAGTTGCTTCCACATGACCATGACATTATCTGCCCCCAACTAATCGGTGGCAATGTAGTCAATTTTACCTATATACGCACAGGATTCCATTTGGTTTCTTCCTGATTTTTCAACAGGTTCAGTCATTATGGTGCCTTACAAGCTACAAATTTAAGATGTCACACTCTGCAAATAGAAGCAGTTGAATGTTCCTCTAACTCTGGACTCTTGTGCATTCTCTCCTCTCCCTTCGCCCCACCATTAGTAGTCGTGCCTTCAGCCACCTAGATCCCATGTTCTGCAAGTTTCTCCCTAAACCCCTTACCTCCCAAAACCCAAAACAGTGACTATATTTCAAAAGTACTCCATTGGCCACAAGCGATTTGGGACATCGTGAGGTGGTGAAAGGTGTTATACAAATACACCTTACTTTTCCTTTAAAGTCCACCTCTTTCACCAACCTTTTAGTTAGACTGAGGAATGACCTAACTGAAAACGTTTTCATTTTTTTCCAAACATCATATGAATTATATTTCAGCTAATGTGTTGTACCTTCAATGGGGTCTTCTGCAAGTCATATGATCAAGCTAGTTCAAAAGAATTCTTCTCTTCTTTGGCCTCCTTGTCTTGAGAGACAATGGGTAAGTGCCTGGAGGTGGTCAGTGGTGTGTGAAGCAGCGCCTGGAGTGGCTATAAAGGCCAATTCTAGAATGACAGACTCTTCCACAGGCACTGCAGATAAAATTGGCTGTTGGGGCTGTTACACAGTTGGCTCTCCCCTTGCGCTTCTGTAATTTTTCCTGCCAACTGCTAATTCTCTTCGGCTCGCCACACTTTAGCCCCGCCTTTATGGCTGTCCGCCAGCTCTGGTGACCACTAGCAACTGACTCCCACGACTTGTGATATATGTCACAGGACTTCATGCCGCATTTGCAGACATCTTTAAAGCGGAGACATGGACAGCCGGTGGGTCTGGTACCAGTGACGAGCTCACTGTACAATGTGTCCTTGGGGATCCTGCCATCTTCCATGCGGCTCACATGGCCAAGCCATCTCAAGTGCCACTGGCTCAGTAGGTTATATATGCTGGGGACATTGGCCGCCTCGAGGACTTCTGCGTTGGAGATACGGTCCTGCCATCTGATGCCAAGGATTCTCCGGAGGCAGCGATGGTGGATTGAATTGAGACGTCGCTCTTGGCTGACATATGTTGTCCAGGCCTCACTGCTGTAGAACAAGGTACTGAGGACACACGCTTGATCCACTTGGACTTTTGTGTTCCGTGTCAGTGCGCCATTTTCCCATATTCTCTTGGCCAGTCTGGATATAGCAGCGGACGCCTTTCCCATGCGCTTGTTGATTTCTGCATTGAGAGACAGGTTACTGGTGATAGTTGAGCCTAGGTAAGTGAACTCTTGAACCACTTCCAGAGTGTGGTCGCCGATCTTGATGGATGGAGCATTTCTGACGTCCTGTCCCATGATGTTCGTTTTCTTGAGGCTGATGGTTAGGCCAAATTCATTGCAGGCAGCAGCAATCCTTTCGATGAGTCTCTGCAGACACTCTTCTGTGTGAGAAGAGGAGTTCCCTGATGAGGACTTTCTGTACTTTGGTCTTCGCTTTTAGATGGGCAAGATTGAACAACCTGCCATCTGATCTTGTGTGGAGGAAAATTCCTTCTTCTGAAGACTTGAACGCGTGTGAGAGCAGCAGGGAGAAGAAGTTCCCAAACAGTGTAGGTGCAAGAACACAGCCCTGTTTCACGCCATTCAGGATAGGAAAGGGGTCTGATGAGGCACCGCTATGCTGAATTGTGCCTTTCATATTGTCATGGAATGAGGTGATGATACTTAGTAGCTTTGGTGGAGATCCGATCTTTTCTAGTAGTCTGAAGAGACCACGTCTGCTGACGAGGTCAAAGGCTTTGGTGAGATCAATGAAAGCAATGTAGAGGGGCATCTGTTGTTCGCGGCATTTCTCCTGTAGCTGGTGAAGGGAGAACAGCATGTCAATGGTGGATCTCTCTGCTCGAAAGCCACACAGTGCCTCAGGGTAAACACGCTCAGCCAGCTTCTGGAGCCTGTTTAAAATGACTCGAGCAAAGACTTTCCCCACTATGCTGAGCAGGGAGATTCCACGGTAGTTGTTGCAGTTACCGTGGACACCCTTGTTCTTATAGAGGGTGATGATATTGGCATCGCGCATGTCCTGTGGTACTGCTCCCTTGTCCCAGCACAGGCAAAGCAGTTCATACAGTGCTGAAAGTATAGCAGGCTTGGCACTCTTGATTATTTCAGGAGTAATGCAGTCCTTCCCAGGGGCTTTTCCATTGGCTAGAGAATCAATGGCATCACTGAGTTCCGAATTTGTTGGCTATTCGTCCAGCTCATCCATCACTGGCAGAGACTGGGCTGCATTGAGGGCGGTCTCAGTGACATTTTCCCTGGAGTACAGTTCTAGATAGTGCTCCACCTAGCGGTCCATTTGCTTGCATTGGTCAGTGATTGTGTCCCCTGATTTAGACTTGAGGGGGGCGATCTTCCTGATGATTGGCCTAAAAGCTCTCTTAATACCATCATACATTCCTCTGATGTTTCTGGTGTCTGAGGCCAGCTGAATACGACTGCATAGGTGTTGCCAGTAGTCATTTGCACAGCGCCTGGCTGTTTTTTGTGCAGCTCTTCTGGCTACTTTAGGGGCAACGGATATTAACTCGTTGGGAGCTTTCTTATAGTTCAACAGTGCAATGCGCTTAGCGGCTATGACAGGTTCCAGCTCTTCAAAGTGAGATTGAAACCAGTCTGCATTCTGCTTCTCACGTTTGCCATAGGTGGTCATTGCTGAGTCATAGATGGCGTCTCTGATGTGGGCCCACTTGGTTTCTGCATCCCCTGTCGGAGTGTTTTGAAGGGCTTTTTCAAGTGAATTTAGAAACTTATGTAACAGCTGTGGATAAGAAATTCTGTTAGTGTTGATGCGCGGGCGGCCCTTCTGCTTGGAGTGATGCAGCTTCTTTGGTTTGAGTCTAACCTTGCTGCACACCAGGGAGTGGTCGGTGTCATAGTCCACACTGTAGAAGCTGCGTGTGATTTGAACACTGTTTAAAGAGGCTCGCCTTGTGACTATGAGGTCAGTCTTCTGAGAATCGTTGATTAGTTTAAGGTCTTCCGACAGGCCAGGACACATAGTTCTGACGTTCCAACTTGCAAAACGAAGGGCTGGTACCTTCTTTCCTTTTTTGGTTGTGCTGTTTGGTGCGGTGTTGCAGTCCACTTGTCGGGCAATGACCCTGAGCTGCAAGCACCCATTGAAGCAGGTGGACTGTGGCGGTACAGAACCTTAGTGACTTCCAGGGGCTGCCCGGTTTGAGGCGGGCAGTAGCTGTCCAGTGAGATGCGATGACCTCTCCCACCGACAAAGGCAACCCGTGGCGTCTCTATGCCAATTGAGCTGGATTTATAACCCGTAACTGCTGCCTTCCGTGTTGTTTTGGTCGCTGTGAGGCGACTATGGAGTGACCTTTCCATGGCATATGCCTAGGCGGATGTATGGAGGTTGTGAGTTGCCCAAGCGTCAGAATCCCCCTCTCGGCCTTCCTGGTGGGGTCCAAAGGAGTGCAGAGCACAATGTTTGGCACCGGTACGGCTGCGGAAACTGCCAAAAACATGCCAAAGGTAACACATGACCGCCTTCGGGGTGACGCTCCGGATTTTCTGTTAGGGTTTACTCCCTTAGCCTTGGTCTCTCCCGAGATGCCCACAAGGCAGTGGGGCTGTTAGGGCCCCTGCTCAGGGATAGGAGCTAACAAGTAAGCTGTGTGATTTCATGGATGGAGAGGGAAGTTCAAAAGAATGCACTTTTGAAATGAAACAGCAGCAAATAACATTTTCTCCTGTGGCTGTGGAACTGGTAAGCCCTGTGGGCAAGTTGAATTGTAGCTAATTTTGAACTGAATACTAAATCAACGTGTGGTATCTCATTGCACTAAGCACACTGTAAATGCATTTGAATGTTCCTCTGACTCTGGTCTCTTGCAGCTTTCCCTCTAAGCTGTGTGGTTGCGTGGCCGGACTGCAGTCCAGAACTTACCGTGCAGGGGACAAATAAACCACTCCCAAGAAGCAGTCCCTTTAAGAGGCGCGCATGTGGGGCTGCGTGGCAATCTTAAAGGCATCACGCAGTGCAGCGAAGGGGCCCCATACAGTGAAGGGATATTAGAGGGAACATTGGTGTTTTGTGCATCTCCACCCCTTCACTTCATCATTGGTGGCAGTGGCTTCGGCCTTCACTCTCTGGAATTCCGTCTCACTCCATCTCCTCCTTCAAGACCCTCCTTAAAACCCACCTCTTTTATCAAGAGTGTAGTCACTCCTTCTTTGGTTCTACATCCATTTTTATTCTGATTACACCTCCATGGCACTGTGTTTTTCTGTGTTAAAGATATATAAATGCAAGTTATTTTTGATCAGCGCGTGGAGTGGGGTTTACCACGGAAGTAAGTAAATATTGCACTTCAGTGTTGTTCTCCTGTGTACAGTTGGCAAGGGCAAGGGCCTCCACTGGAAACAGCAAAGCTCATTTTTTCTAGTTTGTGCCCAGGTAGCCCTTATTTCCTAAGAGTCAAGCAGAGATTGGCTGGATGGTTTTTCCTCCCCTTTTGCATTGCTCTCTTATTCCCCCGTTTCCTGCACCCCCTCACAACCACACCCACTCCTTCCCAGAGCAGGCCAAGAACATATCCCTGGAACTAGAGCATTCATCGGCCACACATATGAGGCTGATGAAGCATCTCTTTGTTTCCCACCCCATTTTTCTTGTCTCCACTTGACAGAGGCCTAAGCACAGCAAAGCCCACAATTACTGGCCTTAGTACTGATGTACAACATATTCCCTCCCCCCCACCATCAGAGGAGTCAAGAGGGAAAGGCTATGGCTATGGCTATGGCAAGCACCCTTTTTGCTTTCAAGGTCTCCATTGGACCATCAGAGCTGGAGACCCTCTGCCTTCTTCTTGTGGATAGCACAAAGGAGGCCTTGTGGTGACAGACATTACCTCTTCTGCAGGCCTCTGCAGCCAGCAGCAGTGGTTAGATTGCCACGCAGGTTTTCAAGTGCAAAGCCCTGTCAAGGGACAGGCCAGACCCTGGCCGAATTTAAAGACCTGAACTTACAAATACAGGCAAATCCAAAACAGGTTGCACGCATTTCAGACGTAGTCTTCCTGATATGCACTCAACAAACACAGAGAGGAAAGACAGCTCGACTTTTCTGCTTTCGTCATTGACATTAAGTAACACTATACTTAGAAAAATAATTTATGAACTATTCATGCATACAGGAGGAAGATAGAACCAACATAATATAAAAGGGAAATGGAACAAAACAACCTCAATGAAAGGATAAAATTAACATCCAAGACCACACTACCATATAACGTCAAATCAAAAGTAAATCTCGACAATTACACTCTTGTCATCAACACAATAAGGTGACTAAGAGACCCTGATACAGGACAGTAACAGCTCTTATCAAAGTCACAATGACATCCTATGTGACTGTGACAAATGTAAACTTTTTCACCTTGTCCTTTTCAATTTGTCTGCAGCCTTTGGCCACACCATCTTGCTCCAACACCTCTCCACTGTCGTCCAGCTGGGTGGGACTGCTCTTACCTAATTCCATTCTTATCTATCTAATCACAGCCAGAGTATCACTTGCAATGGCTGCTCTTCCTGCTCCCGCGCTGTTACCTCTGGTGTCGCCCAAGGCTCGATCCTTGACCCCCTCCTATTTTTCAGCCAAACGCTGCACCTCAACGACATCATCTGAAAGCACAGTGTTAGTTTTCACATGTATGCTAACAATACCCAGCTCTACCTCACCACTACTTCTCTTGACACCACCACTGTTGCAAATTATCAGATTGCTTCTCCAACATTGAGCACTGGATGAGGAGAAACTTCCTCCAATTAAATATAGAGGGAAAACTGAAGCCAATGTTTTTAGTCCCTGCTCCATACTCCATTTCCTAGCTACCGACTCCATCCCTCTCCTTGACAACCGTCTGAGATTAAGCCAGACTGTTCACAACCTTGGTGTCATATTTGACTCTGAGATGAGCCTTCAAACTCATATTCGTGCCATCACTAAGACTGCCTATTTCCACCTCCCTAACATCGCCTGACTGCGCCCCTGTCTCAGCTCATCTGCTGCTGAAACCCTCATTCATGGCCTTGTTACCTCTAGGCTTGACTATTACAATGCTCTGCTGGCTGGTCTCTGACATTCTATTCTCCATTAGCTTGAGGTCATCCAAAGCTCACCCCCCCCACCATGTCTTAACTTGCATCAAGTTCTGTTCCCCTATCACTCCTGTTCTTGCTGACTTATATTGGCTCCCAGTCAAGCAAAGTCTTGATTTTAAAATTTTCATCCTTGTTTTCAAATCCCCCAATGGCCTCACCCCTCCCTATCACTGTAATCTCCTCCAGCCCCACAACCCTTCGAGATATCTGTGCTCTTCTAATTCTGGCTGCTTGTGCATCCCTGATTTTAATCGCTCCACCGTTGGTGGCCGTGTCTACTGTTTCCTAGGCGTCAAGCTCTGGAATTCCCTCCCTGCACCTCTCTGCCTCTCCACCTCACTTTCCTCCTTTAATACATTCCTTAAAACCTACCTCTTTGACCAAGCTTTTGGTCATTTGACCAATATCTCCTTTTGTGACTTGGTGTCATACTTCGTTTTTATAATACACCTGTAAAGCACCACGAGACATTTTATTATGTTAAGGGCATAATTACAAGTTGTTGTTGTCTAAGAGCAGCTGGAAATCTGGGAATCCAAGAGCAGATTAACGAAGGTGGGCAGAAGAGGTAGGGTGAGGACTGAGATCATGGCTCCAGTCTTGCCCCTAATCCCTCTGAAACAGATTTTAGTTCAGTGGTCTCCATATACCAGAGAGTGCTACAGATCATCTCATTCAATACTCCAGAAAGTGATACTATATTCGGAGATAATTAAGCTGATTTAGCTTAGACAAAACTTGGTCTTCTGACTGAAAAACGTTCTATCTGGATCTGCCTGGTTTCAGACAATGTAATGATGTTCTACAAATAAAAGGACACAATAAACTTGCCCCAAAAATACTTTAGCTGGAGCATTGATGCTGCAATAATTGTCGCTAAGTCTCAGTCATCTCATAGGCTTGATTTCCTTCAATGTCATAACAGTTAGGTTCTTGGGCAGGACCTGAGTATATGAATAACCTGTAACTTGAGCCGTTTCAATCTGATCACTAGAAGACGCATTGAAGTCTTCAGGCTTTTCTGCTCTCCTTTAGTTTGGCTCCTGCCATTACTGGTGCTGCAGCAGGGCCTGGGTATTCCTGTCAACTGTTCCCACTTGCTGCTGGGAACCCAGCCAGAAGTACCACCATGAATGTCCAACAGGTCAGAGTGGGGATGACAGATTGGCATGCCGCTCAGATCCCGTAGGATCAAGATCAGGAAAGGTCAGTCCTAGAAGTAGGTGACAGAGATTGCCATGCTGGTAGTAGATAGGCTAGAGCGAAGTCACACCTCCAATATTTGGAAAGATTGTTTAAGCAGCTTCATTTTCATGAAATCCGTGCCATCTGAGTGACAAATATTGGCCAGGCCAACTCACCTCCTCTTCAAGCAATGCTATCAGGATCTTTTATAGCCACCAAACAGACAGGATCTTAGTTTAAAGTATCATCCAAGAGATAGTACAGCACTCCCACAACACTACACTTAAAGTATTAACTTAGAATTTGGGTTCAATTCTCTGGAGTATGGCTTGAACCTATGACCTTCAGACTCAGAGACAATAATGCTACCAACTGAGTCACAGCTGATACTAAAGAAAAGTGCCACAGGATCTTTAAAAACAGCAACTTGCATTTATATAGAGTCTTTAAAGTAGTAAAACAGCCCAAGGCACTTCAACAGGAGCATAATCAGACAAAATTTAACACTGAACCAAAGGAGATATTAGGACAGGTGACTAAAAGCTTGGACAAAGAGGTAAATTTAAGGAGTGTCTTAAAGGAGGAGAGAGGGGTGGAGAAGCTGGGAGATTGAGGGAGGCAATTAGAGATTAGGGCCTATACACCAATGGTGTGGTAAAGGGAGTGGAGGATGCACAAGAGGTCAGAGTTGGAGGAATACAGAGTTCCTGAAGGGTTGTAGGGTTGAAGGAGGTTGCAGAGGTAAGGAAGAGCAAAGCCATGGAAGGATTTGAACATAAGGATGAGAATTTTAAAATTGAGACGTTGCTGGACTAGGAGCCAATGTAGGCCAATGAGCTCAGAGCGATGGGTGAAAGGTCTTGGTGCAAGGATACATGTAGTTATCTACTTCTATATTATTATTTTTCAAAAAATAAGTGCCAGACTCGAACATTACTTAATACGAATAATAATCCTGTTTTAAGATTTTGATCTCAGCATAATGACCCGGGTTCAGTTCTGGGTACTGCCTGTGTGGAGTTTGCAAGTTCTCCCTGTGACCGCGTGGGTTTTCGCCGGGTGCTCCGGTTTCCTCCCACAGCCAAAGGCTTGCAGGTTGATAGGTAAATTGGCTGTTGTAAATTGCCCCTAGTGTAGATAGGTGGTAGGAGAATGGTGGGGATGTGGTGGGGAATATGGAATTGATGTAGGATTAGTATAAATGGGTGGTTGTTGATCGGCACAGACTCGGTGGGCCAAGGGGCCTGTTTCAGTGCTGTATCTCTAAATAAATAATAAATAAATAATTGATGCTTTCTATATTTCAGAAAAGGTCAATCTGATATCCTGATTCAGAAGTTTGGACCATGCGGATATCAACGTCGCGAGGACTGATGAGGCTCCTCTCTATCAGTCAAATTGACAATCATTACTATCAGTTGTAATTGAGAGCAGTCTATTTCTGAAAATAGAGGCAATCAAACCATTTGACTGTTGGGAGTGCTATCTTTAAGATTGTTCAATCCATTAAAAGTTTTTTTGTATGTAAACCAAAATACCATGAATTATTTATTTTAGCACCATGAGCTCTAGCCATTTTGTCAACAACATGCATTTATGTAGCACATTTAATATCTCATGGTGCTTCAAAGAAGCTTAATCAGACAAAAACATTGACAGTGAGTGAAAGCTGGAGACACTAGCACAGGTGATCAAAAGATTGATCAAAGAGATAGGTTATAAAGGGCACTTTAAAGGAAGCAAGAATGTTGAAGAAGCAGAGAGACTTAGGGGGGAAATTACAAAGTTAGGGCCTAGACGCTTGAAGGCATGGGCAATAATAGCGGAGTGAGGAAAGTAGGGGATACACAAGAGGCCAGAGTTGGAGGAACGCAAAGTTCTTGAAGGATTGTAGAGCTACTGGATTTAACAGAGATAGGGAAAGGTGAAGCAATGGAAGAATTTGAACGCAAGTATGAGAATTTTAATTTCAAGACATTGGTGGACCGGGAGCCAATGTAGATCAGCAAGCTTAGGAGTGATGGATGAATGGAATTAGTACGAGTTAGCAATGGGCAGCAGAGTTTTTGATGAGCTCAAGTTTAAGGAGGGTGGAAGATGAGAGGATGGTCATAGAGCACTGGAATAGTCAAGTCTAGAAGTAACAAAAGCAAGAATGAGGGCTTCAGCAGCAGATGGGCTGAGGCAGGGAGAGAGATGGGCAATATTATGGAGGTGGAAGTAGGCGGTCTTAGTGATGAAAAGGATCTGGGATTAGAAACTCAGCTCAATCACAAACAAACTCTAGAATTAAAAGGCCTGCATCCAGAAAACACATGTCATGCCACATCTTTCATACAACTGAAAATGACGAAAAAATCAGGAGAACTGAGATTTAAGTGTAGTGAGATAACCAGGGGTCCCACTGGGTTGGAAACAAGGAAATGCTGGAATTATCCTTCAATCAAAAAAAGGATGCAGAACCAAAGGTACCAGGAGGGGGTGACTAAAAGCTTGGTCAAACAAGAGGGGAGGCATGTAGAGAGGGAATTCCAAATCATGGGGCCTAGACGGCTGAAGGCACAGCTGCCAAAGATACAGTGAAGGGAAGGAAGATGCACAAGATCCAGAGTCAAAGGGACAGAGACTTCAGGAGTTGTAGGATTAAAAGAGGTTACAAAGATAGAGAGGGGTAAGGCCATGAAGGGAGTTAATTACAAGGCTGAGAATTTTAAATTTAAGGCACTGGGGGAACCAGGATCCAATGTGGATCAGCAAGGATGAGGCTGATGGGTGAGTAGGATTTGTTGCGGAATATGGCAGCAGAGGTTTGGATGAGCTGAAGTTTATGAAGGATGGAGGATGGAAAATATGTACAATGTGCAAATTTTCCCAGCGTGCAATAGTATGATTCTCTCAGTATACTACAACTTGCATCAATATAGTGCCTTTAACTTAGTAATACATTCCATGGTGCATCAAAGGAAAATTAACAAACAATATTTGACACCGAGGTACATAAGGATATATGAAGACAGATGACCAAAGTGTGGTCAAAGAGGTAGGTTTTAGGAGCGTCTTAAAACAGGAGAAGTTGAGAGGTGGAGAGGTTTAGGGAGGGAATTCAGAGCTTAGGGCCTAGTCAGCTGAAGGTATGGCTGCCAATGGTGGAGCAAAGAAAATCAGGGATGTGCAAGAGGTCAGAATTGGAGGAGTGCTGGGATCACAAAGGAATGTATGAGCTGGAGGAAGTTACAGAGATAGGGAGAGGTGAGGCCATAGAGGGATTTGAAAGCAAGGATGGGAATTGATGAGTTGCCAGGCAGTGGATAAATGTTAGGTCAGTAAGCCTAAGTCAGTAAGTGGTAGGTGAACAGGATAACTATGGTTAGCAGAGTTTTGGATGATCTCGCATTTAGGGAAGGTGGAAAATAGGAGCCAGTCAGGGAAGCATTGGAATAGTCTTGCAAAATATGTCTCTTTGTCTGGCCAAAAGAAACTAGTAGAGGAAGGCAGACCAGGGTCAGACTCCAGGAGCAAGTGAGGAAGATGGAACAGAGTTAGAGACTGGGGGAGGGGCTAAATGCAGCAGTATTATAGACTGTGGGCAGGGGAAACTAAAGCTGGATGTTAGACTAGCTGATTGGTGAGTGGGAAGTGGAACTGGGTAACAAATGAATGGCAAGGTATATGTAGAACTGGGTTTCAGGCTGGGGATTATAGATTTCTCTCCCTAAAGTGGGAACAGTATAGTGGTTTTATTACTGGACTAGTAATCCAGTGCTTACAGTAAGGATCTAGAAATATGAGTTCAATTCCCACTGTGGAATTTAAATTCCCTTTCCTAAATAAAAAAAAATCTGGGATTTTATTTTAACCATGTGCCTGTTTTTCATGTTGTTATGACTGAGGCAGGAGGACTGCACTGTTTATTCCAGTCCCACTTCTCCACAGGTCACAACATATATTTAAATTTTCCCACTTACCGATACAGTCAATTATGTGCTCAATTTTTCCCCAGAATAAACACATCATCCAGGTTTCTTTAATAAACAACAAAATAATCTGTTTATTATAAACCAAGTCTTAACCAATAAAGTAAAACATACACATAAATTGCAATATTAAAGCCCCTTATTCATCCTAGCCCTCACACACACATACATACACACCCGTTAACTGGGAAAAAATAAAATTTTGTTTACATTTGTTACAAAGAAATAGAAGGAATAAAAAAAACACTTAGAATGAAAAGGAGGGACGGAAAGAAGTCCTTTGTTTTGGTTAGGCGTCCCAAATACGTATAGGTGGTTGTCAGTGGGATCTTCCTAGAATAGTTCTTTCCTGACAATGTTGATGATCAGTTTGGGTAGGCTTTCTATGAGATGCAGTTAATAAGGCTCCACATAGGTCTTACAGCAGGAGTGTAGTAACAAAGTTTCAGTTCCACAGATTCGACATGCAAAGGTTTTTGCAAATATGCAGGATTTCTTCAAATACAGGAGTAAATAGGAATCTGACAGACTGGAAATACAGGGTTTCTTTTCAAGTGAGAGAGATGAGCTGTCTTCTTCTATTTCAGGCCAAGCACCAACTGGCTTTTTAACAGTGCAAATTGAAACCAAAACTTTCCAGAAGTCCAGTCTCATGATATCTATAAATCTTGGCTTGTCACTTCTTTGTAGACATCTCTCCAAGTCAAATCAACCCCTGCTGGGTTTTTATTTGAAAACATGTGCCTTACAGTAATGTTTTACAGTTCAAACTCAGTCCAAACCTTCCAGTAACCTTTTTAAAAAAACACCCAAAGTTCCAGCATCTATGGAATCCCTTTTCAGTTTTACAATATAAATTTTCAAATCTTAACAAAAAAATGGAAACACTCATAACAATGTGGACTAAGCTTCTCATTATTCCACTATTAACACTCTCTCTGAACTAATGCTTTATCTTTCATCACAAGCAGTAACACGCTCTTTGCCTTTGTCCTATGACAGTTTTGTTATTTAATCTCTCCTGTCCTCTGCTCTATCACACACCTTCCCTTTTGTTCTCTTCCACACCAAACTGCACCCCCTTAATTTGCTTAAAACCTAATTCTTTTCTAACTTTTGCCTGTTCTGATGAAAGGTCACAGACCTGAAACGTTAACTCTGCTTCTCTCTCCACAGATGCTGCCTGGCCTGCTGAGTATTTCCAGCACTTTTTGTTTTGATTTGGGATAAAAGGTTAGTATGGTAATCATGTAATTACAAGACTCTGTAAAAGCCCACTAATGTCCTTCAGAGAAGGAAATCTGCTGTCCTATTCACTCAGGCCTGTATGTGTTCAAAGACCCACAGCAATGTCTTTTTTTATTCATTCGGGCGATATGGTCATCGTTGTCCAGGCCAGCATTAATTTACCATCCCTAATTGCCCTTGAGAAGGTGGTGGTGAGCTGCCTTCTTGAACCACTGCAGTCCTTGGGCTGTAGGTACACCAATATACCCTCTGCAATGGCCTAACAAGCCACTCAGCCACCAATAAGGCAGCTGACCACTACCTTCTCAAGGGCAATTAGGGCTGGGCAATACATGCTGGCCTTGCCAGTGACGCCCACATCCTGTGAATTCTCATGTAATGTGCCAGGAGTGAGGCACATTAATTTCACCACATGGCCATTAAATTTCAAATTGTTGCTGGGAAACAGAGAAGGCCTGTTACAAGGAATTGCCAGGCCCCTGGCCGGAAAGACGTTTTTGCATACTAGTAGACAGTATTGGAATAAAGGAGCTAGCCCCTGCTCCTATACAATACTCAGAACAGACCCGGTGAAACCATTTGTTTACATGACCACCTTGCTGGCCATCCTGGGGAATTTTAAATTGTAGAGACAGTGTTTGAACTGGGAGAAGGCAGTTTTGCTCCTGGACTGAGAACATCTCTCTTCTGTCTGCTCCCATCTCTTTCACACCAGCTTCGGAATCCATTGAACACACATAAATCCCAAGAGAGAAAAGTCTCCTACAGTGAACAAGGTTTAAGAAGAATACTGGGCCCCAACGAAAAGCAAGAATTACCTACAAGCAAGGACTCTACAGTGAGCCCGAAGAACCGTACCAACAACTCTTCAGATATTGCCTCAAGTCTTTCCACTTATTTTTCTTCTGCTCTTTCCTGTCTCGATTTGCATGTGTGTATTGCATGTGCATGCTAGGGTGGGCGCATTGTGTATCCGTAGGCGTCAATCAAATTAGAGTTTAAGTTTAAGTTTTAATAAATTACACCTTTCTTCTTTAAACCTAAGAAAGCCTTTTGTGCTCATTTCTTTACCTTATAATTGGAAAGCAGTGAACAAGGATTCACCAAGGCGGGAGCTCAAAACACAGTGTGTTTAAAATTAAACCCTGTTACAGTAAGTCCAGGTGAAGGCTGAAAGGGAACCTTAGACACCTTTCTCACCTGGTCGTAACAGGAATAAATAAAGGGGAGAAATTGGATAACCGCTGCAAATGAGAATGGGGATTGTGGTATGTGATTTACCTACGCCTGTTCATTCCAGCATGTTTAATTAGCACAGCTTGCTGTATGATATGATTGCTGCATATAGCCAACATTATCTGACCTGTTCATTGGCTGTCCGCTCCAGCATGGGGCCCGATATCATGAGTGGCTGGCGCAATTTAGAAGCGGCTTGCACCTCTTAATGTGAAGGTGCGTTCTGGCTACAGAAAGTGGTCGGAGTTCTTTGAAAAGTGAATCTATGCTGTAATACTTTGAGGAATGGTTAAATGTGCGAGATATGGTGTACCGAAGTTTTCTGACACTGCACTGGAGATCTTGGTGGAAGAGGTGGAAAGAAAGAGAGATGTCCTGTATCCACAGGAGACAGGAGGCCTTCCAGACATATGCTCAGGGGCAGTGGGAACGAGTAGCAGCAGAGGTAAATGCCAGGAGTGTGGCTCCAAGAGCCTGGATGTAGTGCAGGGAAAGTTTAACAATCTGACATGATTTGTCAAGGTGAGTGAGTTCATCTTTAAATGGCATATCATACCAACTGCAGCACTAGCCTCATCCACTGCTCAATTCACTATACCCCCATCATCCACCTACCAGCAATCTCTATCAATAAGTACTCAACCCTTCAATTTGTATGCTTTACCTCACCCTCACATACTTGTAAAGACTTGTATTTATATAACATGTTTCAAGACTACAGGACATCCCAAAACACTTTAGCTAATGAAGCACTATTTGAAGTGTTGTCACTTCAATAACATAGGAAATACAGCAGCCAATTTTCACACAGCAAGTTCGCATAAACAGCTGGAAGAGGACAAGTGTGCCTGCATGATAATGACCTGTTTCCTTGTGATGTTGATTGAGGGATAAATATTGGCCAGGAGATATGGGGTAACTGCCCTATTCTTCTTCAAAATGCTGTTATGTTCTTTTACATCCACCTTAGAAAGCAGACAGGGCCTGGTTTAACATCTCATTCAAAAAACAGCACCTCTAACAGTCTAGCACTCCCTCAGTACTGCTTTGGAGTGTCAGCTGAGATTTTTGTGCTAGATCTCTGGAGTGGGACTTAAACCCTTAACCTTCTAACTCAATTGTAAAAGTGCGACTGATGCAGGTCTCACACTCCCAAACAGCTATTTACCCATGACAGCCAAATCACCCAAACAGATTGCAACACATTCATTGACACACTTCTCTCCTTGTTGGAGAATGTGGCACATAACAGCAGGCAACAGGGAAGCAACTGAACAAGGACAAGTCCACCTGCATGTTTTAACATGCATGGAAACATAAGAACGTAGGAGCAGGAGCAGACGAAGACCATTCAGCCCATTGAACCTGCCCCACCATTCAATACAATCATGGCTCATCATCCACTTCAATGCCTTTTTCCCACACTATCCACATATCTCTTTATGTCATTGGTATTTAGAAATCTGTCAATCTCTGCTTTAAACATACTTAATGACTGAGCTTCCACAGCCCTCTGGGGTAGAGAATTCCAAAGATTCACAACCCTCTGAATAAAGAAATTTTTCCTCATCTCTGCCCTCAGTGGCTTCCCCCTTATTTTGAAATTGTGTCCCCTGGTTCTAGACTCCCCAACCAGGGGAAACAACTTACCTGCATCTACCCTGTCTATCCCTTTAAGTATTTTGTAGTTTTTAATGAGATCACCTCTCATTCTTCAAAACTCTAGAAAATACAGGCCCAGTTTCCACAATCTTTCTTTATAGGACAGTCCCGCCATCCTGAGAAAAAGTCTGGTGAACCTGCGTTGCACTCCCTCTATGGCGATAATGTCCTTCCTAAGGTAATGGGACCAAAACTGCACACAGTACTCCAGGTGTAGTCTAACCAAGGTTCTATACAATTGAAGCAAGACTTCACTACTGCTGTACTCAAATCCTCTTGCAATGAAGGCCAACAAACCATTTGCTTTCTTAATTGCTTGCTGCACCTGCATGTTAGCTTTCAGTGACTTATTGACAAGGACACCCAGGTCCCTTTGTACATCTACACTTCCTAATCTCTTACTATTTAAGAAGTACTCTGCACATCTGTTCCTCCTACCAAAGTGCATAACCTCACATTTTTCCACAGTGCTGGCCATCATGGGAAGAGGCATTTCAGAGGCCATGGCCACTGGCACGGTTGAAGTGATTGATGATGAGGGTACCTCATACCTAATCCTCCTTCACTCATCTCACTTCTCCCTCATCCTGTAATTTCTTCTAACTCAGAAGCTCTAAATGGTGTAAGCAAACACTTTTTACTTTCTCTTCTCCCCTCACCACAAGCTAACCCTTGTCCCTTTCTCATTTCAGATACCCAAGTACTGGAACCTTCCCAGTCAGGAGGAAGAGGAAGAAGACAGTGAAGATGAAGTGACATCCTCACTTTATCTTGCACTTGAAGCCACCTAGTTTAGAGATTGGCTCTGAGCATATTTAACAGGCTAGGATAATGGTGGGATCTGCACAGTGCAGAAGTCAGGGTGGGGAGAAATGATGGCACAGGTGCCAAATTGTGAGGGGGCAAGGTCACAAACTAGTTCAGCTGCAGAGGAGTCTGATGAGAACTTCGATGGGCCAGGCTGCAGGAGAAGACTCATGGTGTACACAACTAAATGTTTGGTGCACTGAAAAGCCTACTAGAAAGCCTGCACAAAATGTCAAAGGAGCATGGCGGAGTCTGGCACCAACTTGGCTTAGGCTTTTGCGCAGAGCATGGAGCCCATCCTTTACAACATAGAACACGCAGTCACCTCCATCAGCACACCTGTGGAATCCACCATGATGTCGAGTCTGATTGTCAATGTCTGAGTGGTGCGCTGGAAGCTCAGATTGTTGCCATCATGGCTGTGGATATCACTGTTCAAAGGGGCTTCCAGAGCATCATAGCAGTTCATTAATCTGTTCTCCAACAGATCAGTCGGATTGCTGAGGCAAAGCCTTGTGTTAGCGACAGTGGCTCCATAAGGCATGAACCTGCTTTCATCTCTCAGGATGACAGTATTCCTGCTCCCACCCCTGCTACTCCATTAATGCTCTTGCTGTTGCCTGTCAGCCAGCCAACCCAGACAGCTGCAAACCACCCCAAATGGTGCAGCCTTGTAGCCTAGAGCTACTTGAGGTTGCCATCCAGGACCATCTGCAGTTTTCACAATTGGAGATCAGCAACCTGTCATCACCCATGCTGCAGCCATTGTGGAAGGCTCTCGTAGGAGCACTAGGACAGGAAAAGGCACATGGAAGACAGACACTAGGGGAATGCACAAGGGTGTTTAGTTTATTTTTATATACATCATATCATAATTGAATTTATAAATGTGCATTTTCTGCTGGTTTTATTTTTGTGTTATCGGAAAGAGGATGATGTGATGGTCAGTGATAGAGGAAAGGTAAGGAGAGTGGAACTGTTGGTGAATGGGGAAATGGGTTTGAGGTTACTGGTATCGCTCATTAATTATTTAATCATGTACAGCCTGGGCAGGAAGGGGCTGTCTCTGTTGTAGCCTCCCTTCTTCTTCCTGTTCCTCCACTTCCTGTTGCACTTCCTCCTCCTCCACTTTCTCCTCTTCTCCTCCTCTTCTTCATGCTCCTGCTTCTCAGCTTCTCACCTGATAGGTGGTGGCAAGGGCTGTTCCCTCATAATGGTAAGGTTGTGCAACATACTACCACAAATCTTTATACACACTCTGCTGAGTACTACAGGGCTCCTCCAGCGAAGTCCAGGAAGCAGCAGCTTTGCTTGAGGACGCTGATGGTGTGCGCTATAATGCTTTTTGTGGCAGCACGGCTGTTATTGTATGTCTGTTGGGCAAACTAGAGTCATGAACCAAGCCATGAGAGGATAACCCTTGTCACTCAGCAGTTAGCCTTTAATTTGCCATATTGGGTCAAATACAGGTGTCACTAAGGACAGCTGCAGAATGAACAAATCATAACTTGTGCCAGGATTCCAAGCATTCACCTGCATGATGCATTGCCTGTGGTTGCACACTGGCTGGACATTGAGGGAGGGACTAGAATCCATTTTTGTTCATGAAAATGGGCAAGTTTGCATGAGGCACATGCAAGACAATGTGTGCACAGTGAAAGGCACCCTGCACCAAGCAATCTGCAAACCCTCGTGCTCACTCTTCATGCCTGTCTCCTGCAAAAGAGAATGTGATTAAAGTGTTTCTCCATGTATGGAGAGCGTCAGTGACCTCCCTTAAACAACACTGTACTACAAGCTGTGAGATGTTGCTTATATCTCCAGCAGTCATCTGGATGAATGGATTCATACAAAAATTAAGAGCCACTGTCATGTTGACAGCACGGGTAATTCTGTCCTTGTCATGCTTTGTGTTTGCATTTGTGGCTACAACAGTTGTTAGAGTTCTGTCACAATCTCTTTAGTGAAACAAAGATATCTCAAGCATTGATCCTTGCTGAAGTTAAGAACTGCTTCCTATAGACCCTCAGTTGATATAGCCTCCTACTGGGAGCCCTTCACCCCTCCTCCTCCTCCCTCTTCTAGCAGCTCATCCTGCTTTGCATGGTCTCTCTTCATTCTCCCAGCCGTGCTCAATTCCTTTGGGATGACTAATATGGAATGACAGTTTCCTATAAATCACATGATTTTGACAAGTGTAGAGAAGCAGAGAGACCCGGTGTCCATATATACAAATGCTTTACAGGTGGCAGGGCAAGTTGATACGGTGATTAAAAAACATATAGGTTATTTGAGTTTACAAATAGAGGAATAGGCTATAAAAGCAAAGAGATCAGGCCAGAACTTTATAAATCACTGGTTGGGCCTCAGCTGGAGTATTCTAGGCACCCTTCAGGAAAGATGTAAAGGCAATAGAAGGGATACAAAGGAGGTTTACCAGGATGTTGCCAGGGATGAGGGACTTCAGTCATAAGGAGAGATTGGAAAAATTAGGACTATTCTCCTTGGATCAGAGAAGGTTAAGAGGTAACCTAATATAGGTTTTCAAGACGATGAGAGGTTTGATAGAGTAGAACAGAAAAAAAAATTCCTCTGTCAAATAACTAGAGGTCATAGGTTCAAAATCATTGGATAAAGACCTAGAGAGGAGATGAAGAGAATTGTTTCCACTCAGAGGATTGTCTTGATCTTCAATGCTCTACCTGAAAAGGTATGGAAGTTGATTCCATAAATAAATTAAAAGGGAATTGGCAGGAACTTGAAGATGAGGAACTTACAGGGTTATGGACAAAAAGCAGGGATGTGGGAAAGCACAACTGTTCTTTCAAAGAACCAACATAGGCACTACAGGCCAAATGGCCTCCTTCTGTGCTATAAATTTCTATGATTCCAAGAGAAAGACCTACAAGACTACCCATTTCTGGAAGCTACTAGTTTCAGCACAAACTTTTAAATGATCGATAAATACTTCAGCATGAGGCAGACAACTCCCTGCAGACATAAAAACAACAAACGCTGGAAATACTCAGCAGGTCTGGCAGCATCTGTGGAGAGAGAAGCCGAGTTAGCGTTTCAGGTCAGTTCTGATGAAAGGTCACTGACCTAAAACGTTAACTCTGCTTCTCTCTCCACAGATGCTGCCAGACCTGCTGAGTATTTCCAGCATTTCTTGTTTTTATTTCAGATTTCCAGCATCTGCAGTATTTTGCTTTTAACTCCCTGCAGACTATTGGAATGTCAGGCAAGTACGGGAAAGCTCCAAAAACGTGTACAATTGCATCAGTAACCAGAAGAAATAATACAGCAACTAACTTGATCCCTTTAAATAGCGCTGGTGAGGGGTTCTTCATGCCATTAAACATTTTGTTTGGCTGTGTGAATTTATGGCAGGGTATAGGCTGGAGCCTGGTGTTTGAAGATAGCAGCACTGGCGTGAAATCAGTCTTGAACACTAACTGACATAATCTGTCTGCTCTGCAGGTTGCTGCGGCTTTTAGATGTGTGTGCAAAGCCCTTTAAATTCTCTGGAAGATTCCTCACCAATTACATCAGGTGATCAAAAACATCCAGGAGATCACATGGACCACACGTTATCTGTTAATCCATTTACCTTCTATGTGATGTGATCTCTGCCCCAGTCAGGAAGAGGTCCAGCTCCCTCTTAAAGGCATGCAGAGTCAGCACACACTAGGCAAATGTCACACGCTGTTGGTATCTCACATCTCTGATACTGAGCTATACTGCAGTTTAAGGAATTAAAAATACTGCACAAGCATTGACTCCATGAGCACTTATACATCTATACTAAAGGCCTACTATCCGACCCGAACCCGACGGGACCCAACAACATGTGTCGGGTTCGGGTCGGGTCAGGTTGCACTTCCGGGTCCAGCATTCAGGCTCGGGTTGAGCTGGGTCGAACACGCTCTATCACAGGTAAGTGGCTCCAATGTTAATTTAATTTTTGGACTGGAAAGGTGGTTTTGTTACAGTTGTTTTAAGCTTCTGCAGATCAGCAACAAAGTGAAAAACGGAAGGTAAGTTAACTGATGGTCGGGTCGGGTCGGGCACGAGAAAAAATGGAAGAACTCGGGCCGGGTCGGGCTCGGGTCCGTTTTTTCTTTTGCAGACCCGAGCAGGCCTTTAATCTATACATCAATGCCAAACCCCATGGGGAAACATTAGTTCACCCTGCAACTGGTCCTGTTGAAACAGGCTGCCTCTGCCACGGAAAGAACTCCCGGCTGGCTGCACACTCAACAGGGGCCCAGCAGCGTTCATGGCTAACATATGTTTCAGCTCAACTGCACATCTGAAAGACAGCCTGTCCCTCTTAAAGGGAAGTTGCACTCATTGTACAGAAGTTGCTGCTGACCATCTATGGAAAACATGGACAGCAACAGGTGAGAAGGAGGGCTCCCAGGTTTTCCAATGCAGTGCTGGAGGCATTAGTACAAGAGGTGGAAAGGGGGAGACTTGCAATGTTTCCACAGGAGGCCCTCAAGGCAAACCCTGAGAAGAAATGGGAGCAGGTGGCCGGTGAGGTGAATTTCTGGAGTTTGACCCCGGGGAGCTGGCAGCAGTGCCAGAAGAAATTCAGAAATCTCACAAAGGTGGTCAAGGTCAGTGAATGTATCTTCACATAACACTTCCTACCTACCACACCACCAACCTCTCACGCTGCACAATGCACCACACCCACATCAGTAATCATCAATAATCTCAAGTGATCAGGTCTCAGACCTAACATTCAGATACTGCACAACACCCGCACATGGCTACCAATGGTGCCAGCCTCACATTCATCTCTTGCGGCTTCCACATGGCTGCAGATATCCTTCACTCAAACACAGTGCAACACACTCACTGACATTCTTACCTCTCTCTTGCAGGACAATTGGCCCATAACAGGAGGGAGCAGAACAGAATCAGAGGGGGAAGACATGCCTACATCACCTGAGCCCACTGGAAGAGAGAGTGCTTGCATCATGAGGTGATTGCGACAGAGGTTGTTGCACCCGGCATCACCGAGAACATTGAAGATTGCCTTATGCCCCTTCTTAAATCGTATTTCACCCTCATCCTGCTCAATGGCATGAAGTGCAAGTTACAGATGGTTGGACCATGGACCTCTTGCTTTCCACTCCACCCCCAGTTCCCTGACCAAAACCCTCCCCTTCAGCATTTCTGCTTTCAAATACCCAAGAGCTGCTGCCTGGCCAACCACTGCAGCCTCTACAGGAAGGGGAAGAGCTACACCAGATCTCTGTTGAAGAAACACCATCACTTGATCTGACACTCGCAGCCACCAGCTCACCTTCTCAAGTGCAGTTAGGGATGGGTAACAAATACTGGCCTTGTCAGTGACGTTCACATCCCATGAAAGGATAAAAATATACTGGCACTCTGTGTACCTATAGAATCACTGGACACAAGTGGGTTATGGCCAGGCCAGGGGGAAATGATAGTTCATATGTCAGCTCACTGAAGGGTGAGTTGCAGACGAGTTCTGCTGAAGAGACTCAGATGAGGATATTGATGGGGAGGCCTATAGGAGAGCATTGATGGGCATGCACACCAAGCTATTTGGTGCATTGACAGGCCAGCCAGAGAGCCTGCTGTCACTGTCAAGGAGCCTGGAGGAATCCAGCTCCAACATGGTACAGGGCTTCACACAGAGCTTGGAGCCCATCCTTTCCAGTTTGAAAATGGTGGCCAACTCTATGAGCACTTGCAGACCCAGCTGTGATACAGATCAGGTGGTTGTGGTCTCCACATCCATTGCAGCACAGGCAAAAGCCACTCAACATCTCAGTGCTGCAGTGGAAGTCCAGACATGGAGCATGAGATCCATTTCTACTGCTACGCAGACTCAGTCTACTGCTATCATAGCTGTGGATACCAGTGCTCAAAGGGGCATGTATGCTGTCACAGTAGCCCAGCAATCTGTCCTCCATCAGATTACTAGGATTGTTGAGGCGCTGCCCCAGTGGATTGGCAGTGGCTTCATGGAGCACTAAAACAGCTGTCCTCTCTCTGGATGACAGCATTTATGCACCTATCACTGCTACTCCGCCCGTGCCCTTGCTGTTGCCTTTCAGCCAGACAGCTGCCACCCTTGCCGAGATGGTACAGTCCAAAGCCGTGACCTCAGGGCCCAGAGCTGTTCGAGCTGCAAAAGGTCCATGGTCCCACCATTTGTAACTTGCACTTCATGCCATAGAGCAGGATGAGGGTGCAGTGGGATTTAAGAACGGGTATAAGGCAGGAACATACCATCATCTTCAATGTTCTCTGTGATACCAGATGCAACAACTTCTGTCACAATCACCCCATGATGCGGAGCATGCTCCCTTCCAGTGGACTCAGGTGATGAAGGTGTGTCTGCTCCCTCCAAGGCAGAGGAGTCCCAAGGACTCCTTGCAAGGCATGGGGCAGCCTTGCCCTCTTCTGGCAACTCTGCTGCTTCTTACCAGCTTTCACTAGAGGGTTTGGTACCTTGCAGGCTTCCTGATTTCCCCAAGTTAAAATAAAATTGTATTGCCAATGACATCATCAGGCCACAATGTTTGCATACTAGTAGGTTCCTGGAAGCCTCGTGTTTGTGGCCCTCCCATAACTGAAATGCGCCTGGTTAAAACGGTGTTGGACAGGAATGTAATTGGGAATGGGGTGTAAATCCCTACTTCTTCTTTGGCCTCCTTGTCTCGGGAGACAATGGGTAAGCGCCTGCAGGTGGTCAGTGGTTTGTGGAGCAGCGCCTGGAGTGGCTATAAAGGCCAATACTAGAGTGACAGACTCTTCCACAGGTGCTGCAGATAAAATTGGTTGTCAGGGCTGTCTCGCAGTTGGCTCTCCCCTTGCGCTTCTGTCTTTTTTCCTGCCAACTGCTAAGTCTCTTCGACTCGCCACACTTTAGCCCCATCTTTATGGCTGCCCGCCAGCTCTGGCGATCGCTGGCAACTGACTCCCACGACTTGTGATCAATGTCACAGGACTTCATGTCGCGTTTGCAGACATCTGCCATTTTAACTAACCTCTTGCCCTGGTTGACGGAGTTAAAATCCAGGATCTAGACAAAGAATAAATAACAAAGCAATCAGAGGAGATATGAGGGGCATCTTTCCACATAATGAGTCGCCACTATCAGGAATGCACTGCATTCAGGCAGTGTTGAGGGTCACAGGGTTCGGTGTCAGTGGGTTAAGTCCTGGGTTAGAGCACCACTGGCAGCAGAGGCTCTGGAGACTGAAAGCATTGGAGGTGGTAGGTCCAGAATGTGCAGCATTGGGAAGCTACTACAATGTGTAACATTGAGGGGAGTCATAAGGTGTATTAGAACTGGGGCAGATCATGGCATTTGGTAAGGCAGTAGGATGTGGTAACGTTGAGGGTTGGAGGGGGCGGGTGAAGGGTGTTAGTTGGTTGAAGCACAGAGGGGAATCTCAGGCCCTGGCAGCATTGTGGGCTTGGCAAGCTTTGTCAGCACTGGCAGTGAGGCCACTGTGTCTTTGAATACTGGGACAGACTACTGGGGAAGGTGGCCTGGGATCTGGTAGCCATGGGGTAGAAAGGTCCTGAGGTAGTAGCACAGATTTAGGGACAGGATCAGGTTGAATTAGAGGGAGGCCTTGGGATCTAGGGACATAAGGGAGAGGTCCTCTGGGATTGGTGAGCAGTGGCATGATCACCTTCTGGAATCCAAAGGGATTGCTCGGGGTAGAGCTTACAAATTGGCCATTCAGTGCAGAACTTTATGGATGGGAAGTGCATATTCGGGGATTCAGGTGCACTATTTTCTGACTATTAAAATAACGGGAGCAAGATCATATGGGACACCTGCTCAAATATACTGTCTTACCACAGGGAATATTAACTTGTAAAAGTACTCACATCCACTGAATAATGTCCTCTTTTAATTATCTCAATGAGTTCCATTATTCAGGCATTGCCATATGGCCTCAGTAGGTTGATTTGCCCATTCATGCTATTTTAAGCTCACTGGTTAACACTTAATTCCTGTGTGTGCTATTTTAAAATGGTTGATCGCAATTGAATGAGTGTGCTTAGGAACTTGACTTGAATGAGCAATTTCCTGAACAAGGAAATTGTCATTATCTGGTCAGAGGGCACAAAATGAGGCAGGAACTCTAAGTCCTGGATCTTGGTGCCCTTATTGTGGAAACAAGGGATATATACCCAATATAACCAGACGGGAATGTCGTGATGAAATATAAAAGAGCGAAATATCGGTTTATCTGTGCATCCTTTGCTTCCAGCCTTGGGACAAAGGGTCTTTTAATGTTAAATGCTAGAGTTTAGAAGATGAGAGGGGATCTCAGAAATCTACAAAATTCTAACAGGACTGGACAGACAAGATGCAGGAAGGATGTTCCAGATGGCGGGGAGTCCAGAACCAGTCTTAGGATAAGGGGTAAGCCATTTAGGACTGAGATGAGGAGAGATTTCTTCACCCAGAGAGTGGTGAACCTGTGGAATTCTCTACCACGGAAAGCAGTTGAGGCCAAGTCATTAAATATATTCAAGAAAGAGTTAGATATAGTTCTTAGGGCTAAAGGGATCAAGGGATACGGGGAGAAAGTGGGATCAGGGTACTGATCAGCCATGATCGTATTGAATGGCAGAGCAGGCTTGAAGGGCTGAATGGCCTACTCCTGCTCCTATTTTTCTATGTTTCTATATAAATGGCCAGTTTCCCTAATGCAAATTGTTGCAGTGCATTGAAGACACACGTACCCTAGCAGTGTTGTAAGTAGTGCCCTGAGAATTTAAATGCCTACGACCCAGGGAAATGATCTGGGGTCAGGGCACAACCAATGGCGGGATGGGGAACAGCAGCTGCAGAAGTCCCATCCATCAATGATCCACCACCGTTGCAGCTGCTTGTGTTAGAACAGAGGAGATTATGGGTTTATTTGATAGATGTTCTTGAAATTATAAAGGGATTGACCAGAATACTTAGGCCAGTACTTATATGTGTGTGGAATAAACAACACTGACTGGCTGGCCAAACAGCCTGCTTCCATATTGTAATTTCTATGTAATCTTTGTAACTTTAAGCCACATAATCCAAAAGGTAAGGCACATTGCTTCTTTAATTAGTCTTTACCTCCAAAAATATAATTGTATGGAATCAATATTGATAACAACTATTGGTTATTTTGGTTCATAACAGAATTGGCTGTACAAGGTATTTTATTTAGCATTTCCAACTTCCAAAAGACTGGATCAGCTTAACATTGAAGAGTAGATGGTTCTCCAAAGGACTAACCAAAATGGTTATGTCAGCTTGATTGACAGAAATGACAACCTTCATGAAGTTGAGTTCAGCATTCGCCATTGTAATGAATCTTGATGTTTAGCCTGAATTTCCTGAAGGACAAAAAGCACACTTTATACCGGACACACAGTCAGAAATCAACAGCGTTGACCTCTACAGTGGTTTGATGAGTTAGATCAAATGAAAACATGCAACGATCACAGGAGAGCAAAACCAAATGGCCATCCTGCCTTCAGACATCACTGGACTTTACAACAAACTTGCCACTAAATCTCATAAGGGTCAGTTTGGCTCAGTGATAGATAACTTGTTTCTGAATACAGAAGACTGTGGATCAAGCTCAACTCCTAGACATATAAAGCATTCTGCTAAGAGCAAGAAAGCTGTCCTGAGTCAATATCCATCCTGCAACTGATCAATAGGGGTTGATTCCTTAATAGGACACTCCACTGAGAAATGGCAGCCTTGGAGAATGTTACCCCCACCCGCAATTTTCTGACCAGCACTCCCTGCAAATGCTATGCTCATTGGGAGTGCCCGACTGGGGATCAGACCTATCACCTTTGGAGAAGATAGGATTTGCCCTCTGTGGTCATGCTGGATAGCAAGCCACTCAATATTGTTGACAGCTCCACGTTCATATAATTTTAGGCTCTGAAACTAAGAGCATGAGGGTCAGAGGTTTGCAGCTGTTGTTCACCCTTCACATTGTTGTGGAACTCCATCCCATAACTCTTCTGCCTCCACACTTCTCTCAGCACATTTAAAACATTTTTCAAAACCCATCCTATTGACCAAAGGATAAGATTCCATTGTGGAATTGGATTAAGGTTAGGGTTGCTTACCATAACTTTGATGGAAACCCCATAAAAATGGTGCAGATGGCACTCCTGCTGTTTCTCTGGGTTTTCAGCATTTCTTCTCTAAAGTTGGGTGACCGATTAGGAGAATCCCCTCTCAGTGCAGAACTTCAACTCCATCCCTACCCTGAGCTATTGTTGCCTCCTACTCAATCTCATACATGGGCTTGCTGGCTCTTCCTTTACTCATTTTATTTACTTTTTCTTAAAGACTATTTATCAATGAAAATAGTTGTCATTTCTTTTTAGACAGCAGACAGCATTGTTTGTGTGCATGAGGCCACACAGGGCCTCATTTATGAAGTGAACACTCTGTTCTACAGCATCTGAATTACTTAGAGAGAAACTGATCAAAATGGACTTCCAAAGCCTTAACAAATATATTAGGAGGCATATTGCATATTTAACTGGCATAACTGAAGGAAATGGGGGAAAACTAGCAATCCCACTTGTTTACAAAAACAAGGGGCCCTATAATAACCTAGAGGCGGATTCTGACTGGGGGCAGGGTGGTGGAAGATAGTGAGTGTGAAATCTGGAAGAAGTATTAGCGAGTGGAATGTCCAGTTTCAATGCGGATATATAATTGTCATTTTACTTCTGGGTTTCACGTCTACAACATGCTTCAGTGGGTGTGATGTGCACCCACATGTTGCAATCTCAACTTCAGTATTTAATGGGCCAACTCAAAGATAGGACTTAGAGGAGCTGGGAAGTTCTGGTAAGAGACTGAAAACGTCAAAGATAAACTGAGGACATTCAAAGGCAGCGCTTTAGCCATGCCTCACTTGATATACTGCTGGGTACAGTGAGCAGCAGGAAGGGCATAATCTTCCGCAGCAATGGGAAGAAAACTGCTATTGTCACCAAGTATTGTGCCCTGTACCCTGATCTAGCGCAGGAAGCAGTTTAATGACCTAACTAGGTGAGGAAACATGCATACAGTTGCAGATTCACCAACATCCTGTAGAGCACACTCCAGTCCTCTCATACTGTTCTGTCAAGCATACTCCATCACATCATTCTTTACACCTACTTAAGTTTGAAGAGCACACTTGTTCACTTTCTATGTACTTCCCCACCACAACCATTACTGCCACTCTCCTCAAACCTTATGCATGATACATTTGCCTTATAGTCAGCCTCATTGAATGCACTGCATCCATTGGTTAAGACACAGTGGACGCACTGCACAGTGGCGCAGTGGTTAGCACCGCAGCCTCACAGCTCCAGGGACCCGGGTTCGATTCCGGGTACTGCCTGTGTGGAGTTTGCAAGTTCTCCCTGTGTCTGCGTGGGTTTTCTCCGGGTGCTCCGGTTTCCTCCCACAAGCCAAAAGACTTGCAGGTTGATAGGTAAATTGGCCATTATAAATTGTCACTAGTATAGGTAGGTGGTAGGGAAATATAGGGACAGGTGGGGATGTTTGGTAGGAATATGGGATTAGTGTAGGATTAGTATAAATGGGTGGTTGATGGTCGGCACAGACTCGGTGGGCCGAAGGGCCTGTTTCAGTGCTGTATCTCTAATCTAATAATCTAAAGGCACTCATAGGTGTGTTGTTCCCTGGCTGCAGAAGAAGTGAGCACAAAACACAAGGAAGAGGGAGAGGACAGGGGATGGGCAGCAACAGATAGTGTCACTGACACCATCAGAGGAAGAAGCCATAGAGATCAGTGGCATATCTGACCATCAGAGATGGAGAGACCGGGACATCGCAGATGCCAGGTCATCTTAATTATGCAAAGTAGCAATATTTTTACATTGCCTGTACTAATGCACATCAGTCGCTTTGCTCCAGAGTCTTCATGTGTAGAACAGCAGTGCATGGACTTTCCAGATGATGTTTCCCCAGAGGAACTGACTTCTTCTGAGGGTACACCGTCAGGACTCCCAGTTACCATGCAATAGCGCAGATCCTTAAATTTCAGTGGATCCTGTCAGACAGTTAGTTGAGATTTCAGTTGGTGGCTCACAGTTCACAAATGAACATAAAAGTGAGTGGTGGCAGGGACAGCTGTGTGTTATGATGAAAAGTCACAGACCTGAAACGTTAACTCTGTTTCTCACCACAGATGCTGCCAGACCTGCTGTGTATTTCCAGCACTTTGTTTTTATTTCAGATATCCAGCATCCGCAGTATTGTATTTTTATTACAGCTGTGGAGAGTCTGTATTGGAGGGCACAGCCCCTCTCTAAGCACTGCTCAGCTGGACACAAATGCTGAACCCCAGAAGCCATCGATGAAAAGGATAATCATAGAGTGGCAGCAACAAATCTGTGAGGTACAGGCAGTCCTGCCACGCAGGCTGTCCACAATAACAGAGGATGCTGGAGTGCAGCTCTCGCATTAGTGGATTTGTGTCACAGGTCATTGTGAGATCATCTTCCATGGATAGGCTGACCTCTTCTGATGGAATACACTGCACCTGCCTCGGTGAGTGCAGCTTCATCAACACTCAAGAAGCTCCATACAATCCAAGACAAAGCAGCCCGCTTGATTAGCACGCCATCCACCACCTAAACATTCACTCCCTCCATCAGCACAATGGCAGTAGTATGCACCATATACAGGATGCACTGCAGCAACTTGCCAAAGCTCCTTCGACAGCACCTTCCAAACCCACCACCTCTACCATCTAGGACAAGGACAGCAGATGCATGGGAACACGACCACCTGCAAGTTTCCCTCCAAGTCACACATCATCCTGACATGGATCTTTATCACTGTTCCTTCACTGTAGCTGGGTCAAAAACCAGGAACTCCCTTCCTAACGGGTCTCTGTACACCAGATGGACAGCAGTGATTCAAAAAGGCAACTCACCACTACCTCCTCAAGGACAATTGGTGATGGGGAACAAATGCAGATCTTGCCAGGAATGCTCACATTCCATGAAAGAATAAGAAAAACACAGCTGTCACTGGGAGTCTCACATTGATGTCAGTATAGGGGCCCTCACAATGATGTCAATATGAGAGTGGTCTCACATAGCGGTCACTATATTGTTCCCACACAGCTGTCATTACAGTGGGGTCTCAAACTGATGTCATTACAGTGGGGTCTCACACAGCTGTCACAATGGGGGGTTTCACACAGCTGTCACAATGGGGGGTTTCACACTGATGTCACAATGGGGGGGTTTCACACTGATGTCACAATGGGGGGGTTTCACAATGATGCAACTTTAGGGGGGGTCCCACAAAGATGCTACTTTGGGGGGTCTCACAAAGATGCCACTATAGCGGAGTCTCACAATGATGCCACTACAGGGGGAGTCCCACAATGATGCCACTATGGGGGGTGGGGTCAGAATGATGCCACTTTAGTGGGGGGTCTCACAATGATGCCCCTTTAGGGGGGTCTCACAAAGATGCCACTTTAGAGGGGGTCATGCTGTCATGAAACGGTCTTACACATATTATGTGGGGTGTCGCACAATTGTTACTATGGCATCTCACAGATCTGTCACAACGGGTGTGTGACACAGCTGTCAATACCTGGGGCCTCACACTGCTGTATCTATTGTGGGAACTAGCACTGGATGGTTATGCTATTTCTACAAGTGTGAGCCAGTGAAAAGAGAATATCCTTGATCCCTGACAAGTCTAATCTCCTACCTCTTTGAATAATTGATGTGGTGACTACAACATTGTGGTTTTGTTAATGGACTAGTTATGCAGAGGGCTGGACTAATAATCCAGACATGAGTTTAAATCTCACCATAGCACTTTAAGAGTTTTTATATCGTTTTAATAAGACGCTGGTGCTGGTAAAAATTACCATGAATCTGTCGAAATGTCATAAAAACCCATTGGTTGTTAGGAACATAGGAATTGATAGACAATAAGAGACCAAGGTCCATCAAGTTCACCTACCATCCTGGTCTCATGATACAATGATATTGGAGTTGTTAACTAATGACAGCAATCAATCTCTACCAATTTGTCTGCAACAGAACCAGAAATGACACAACGAAACCTGCTATGGGAACCATAGGTCAAAAGTCAACATTTTCCTCCCAAGCATGATGCACTAACTGTATGTTATATTTCAAATTATTCAGTAATATCCGTCACACAAGGAAACCTGCCATCCTTACCCGGTCTGGCCGATATGTGAGTCCAGTCGCACATCAATGTGGCTGATTCAATTTCCCTAAGAAGTAGCCTAGCAAGACACTCAGTTGTATAAGGGAAGCTGGGGATGGGTAATAAATGCCAGCCTTGCCAGGGATGCCTACATTCCAAAATTGAATAATTTTTCAAAGGTGGCAACACAATGGACTGCCAATGGTGTTTTGCCAATTTCCCACTGAAATTACGGCAGGAAATGCAGGGGATTTGCATGGGAATTCAGGGCTTGAATGGATAACAAACACTTGACCATGGCATTCCTCTTTAAAAAGTCCAAAAAGGCTAATGGAGCCTTCGAAGCAG
This sequence comes from Heterodontus francisci, assembly GCF_036365525.1. Taxonomy (NCBI): domain Eukaryota; kingdom Metazoa; phylum Chordata; class Chondrichthyes; order Heterodontiformes; family Heterodontidae; genus Heterodontus; species Heterodontus francisci. Next base: position 152,992,315 of record NC_090374.1, read on the forward strand.
TGATCATTTTAAATTGGTGCTGAATAATTTTAGCATATACCTAACATTAAACACATGAAATGTTGACAACAGACAATTTAATTGATTGCCGTAAATTTCAAAAACGTAATGAAGGGCTTGCACAGAGATTGCCAGTGTCCCTCTGCTCTTAACTGCAGCCTAACCAAAGAATACTGCTGTGTTTGCAGTGGACATAAAGAATCCTAAGGCTTGCTTGCACAATAGCGTTCACTGCCCCCTCTCGCCTCTAGATCAGCATTGGTGAGATTGGCATATTCCATTGTAAAATCAACCCTAAATTTGAATAGATTGTTAGCAGCTAAAAGCAATAATGGAAGGTTTTGACTTGAACAATTCTCACCTGAATATACATTGACAGAGAAGGAAGCATTAATGCTGGTCTCAGTATTGGACATGGTACATTCTGCATACTGTTTGATATTAACACACAATTATAGTGCACAGAAATTAATTGTACACCTTACATTTTACAACCATATAAGGACAGATACTTTCTTAAAGTTGGCCTGAAAATTCCTCCAAGGGCGCAACCCAGATGTTAGACCTGAAAATCTGCTCTTTCTGCTAATGCCAAGGTACATTCAAATGTCTTGCGAATCTCATGCAAAATGTAAAAAAGGGGGATTGCAGCATTAACAGTCAGGGCCCATCGTTCGTTCCATCCTAAAGGCAGCATGTCCAACAATGTAGCACTCCTTCAGTACGGCACTGAAGTGCCAGTTGGGATTATGTGCTCAGGTCTCCGGAATGGGGCTTACACCCACAACTGGCTGACTCAGAGGTGAAAGTGCTGCCAACTGAGCCACAGCTAACACCTATTTACTCCTTAAAAATGACTTCTCTAAGCATGAAGATTAAGATTTCAACTCATTCAAGCATCATTCATCCACATCAGGCACAGCACATATAGGAGCTTGCAGTTGGGGAAGCTTTTCAATTTATAACATGACTTATACTGATGATATAAGAAATGTATCCAAAGGAACAGAATCTACAAAGCACGACTCAGAGGATAGGTTTTTAAAAAAAAATTGCAATAAAACCCTGAAAACTTGTCTTTGTTTCCAGCTGCGCCTGAAACTATGGTCATGATTGGAAGAGAGCCTCAGAGCAAGTGCAACTGCTGGAAACCAATGTTTTTTTATTCATTCATTTGACGTGGACGTCGCTGGCTAGGCCAGCATTTATTGCCCATCCCTTACTGCCCTTGAGAATGTGTTGGTGAGCTGTCTTCTTAACCTGCTGCAGTCCTTGGGGTGTTGGTACACCAACAGTGCTGTTAGGAAGGGAGTTCCAGGATTTTGACCCAGTGACAGTGAAGGAACGGCAATATAGTTCCAAATAGGATGGTGTGTGGCTTGGAGGGGAACTTGCAGATGGTGGTGTTCCCACGCATCTGCTGCCCTTGTCCTTTTTAGGTGGTAGAGGTTGTGGGTTTGGAAGGTGCTGTCTAAGGAGCCTTGGTGAGATGCTGCAGTGTATCTGGTATATGGTACACACTGCTGCCACTGTGCATCGGTGGTGGAGGGAGTGAATGTTGAAGGTGGTGGATGGGGTACCAATCAAGTGGGTTGCTTTGTCCTGGATGGTGTTGAGCTTGAGTGTTGTTGGAGGTGCACCCATCCAGGCAAGTGGAGAGTATTCCATCACACTCTTGACTTGTGCCTTGTAGATGGTGGATAGGCTTTGGGGAGTCAGGAAGGCAGTTACTTGTCACAGAATTCCTAGCCTCTGACCTGCTCTTATAGCCATGGTATTTATGTGCCTGGTCCAGTTTAGTTTCTGGTCAATGGTAACCTCCAGGATGTTGATGTAAATTGTTCTTTAACTTGGGGGCTGTTATTATGAGTGAGAGTCATTTGGAATTGAGAGACAATCATATAAAATCAAGGAGATTTGGGCATTTTGTATTCACACCTAAAATTCTGCTATCCTTTAAGCCACATATTTCCTTTGTGCACTAACTATGCACAAATACGCCTGTAATTCCAGGCTGTTGTTTGCACCACAATGAGAATGCTATATTTCCCACGAAAAGAAAATTTGATTTGTACCAGTTGTTAACGCAGAGCTGGCACTCGTTTTTGTATGTCACTCCATTGTTTCCACATACTGGCTTGGATGGAAGTAAACATTCAGGAAACATGTCAATGTACTTCATGCAGTCTGGCTAGAACAGAGAAGAGAATCACTGATGCCTGTTTGAAGTCAAAGTACACTTGGAGTGAAATGGAAAGTGAAGCACATGCATCTTACCTGCCTCTCTACTTGGTAAGATAAACCTTCTGCTGCTGAATGAATACAAAAATTCTCAGTACCAATTATTAACAAGATGTGCACAAAAGATTTTCCAAACTTTTAGCTACATTTCTAAAGATTCACAATGCATGCAAGTCATTCCAAAGCAATATTCCACAAGACAGTGTTTTCTGCTGATGGTTTAAGGAAGAATGAAAGAATTTGTATTAATAGAGCACCTTTCAGGATGTCATGATACCCAAAGCACTTCATAACTCAAGGTATTTTTGAATTGCGGTCACTACTGTAATGTAGGAAAAATTGCAATCAATTTGCACACACCAAGGTCCCATGAACAGCAATACGATAATGACCAGATAATCTGTATTTAAGTTATGTTGGCTGATGGATAAATATTGGCCTGGGGAGAACTTCCCTGCCCTTCTCTGAAGTAGAGCCATGGGATCTCTTAGGCCCACCTGAGGGAGTAGATAGGGCCTAGTATCAACATAAGCACATTACCTTGACCACTTTACGTGCCACTCAGTGTCAAGCTAAAGAGTAGCAGGTAGAACAAATGGAAGACTCAGGCAGGTTTCTACCTAGGAGTGTATGAAACCACAAGACATGTACAGGGACAATAGGGGACGAGAGAAATGTCATACCCTCTAGAAAAAACGGTCTGTGCCAATTCTTCACGTGAACGCATCATGTCACAGAAATTACAAGAGACTCTGATAACACTGACATATTTTCTTTATATTAAAAATCATCCTTATACTTAGGAGCCATCTACAGTAAAAGAAAGAAAACTCATTTACATAACATGGATTAAGGTGGAAATTTCACTTACCATTTGGGACCAAACTCCAATCTTCTAAATTTTTATCCTATTTAAACTACACAGTGAGATGGAGCTCTCTTGTTGCTGTTCCCATCTAACATCAAGCCAGCATTTCGAGAGGGTTTTATTGGGCATTTCCAGGGTGTCCTGTAAGGTCCAGTAGGAGAAACCCGATAAGCCCAATGAATCCTACGTCTACCGAGAGCAGGCACAGGTCCCATAAGGAGACGAGTAAAAGTCTCCAAAATGCACAAATGAACAGCAATTGATCCCAGTAAGATTGATGACAGCTGTAACAAGGCTGTGCTAGCTGTGAGACAGTGGTAGTAGTCTTGCCTCTGAGTCAAAGGTTGTGTGTTCAAGTCCACTCTCCAAAGACTTGAGTGCAAAATGTAGACTGACTGTCAAGATGACGTCTCTCAGATGAGATGGCAAACCAAGGCCCCATCTGCCCTTTCAGATAGATGTAAAATATCCCACGGTACTGTTTTTCCCAGTGTCCTGGCCAATGTATATCCCTCAACCAACACCACTAAAACAGATTATCTGGTCATTAACTCATCGCTTTTGTGGGATCTTGCTGTGTGCACGTTTGCTGCATTTTTTGTATTACTACAGGATTACACTTCAAAAGTACTTCATTGGCTGTAACGCATTTTGGGATGTCCTGAGGTTATGAATGGTGTCTTATTAATGCAAATTCTTTCTTTATTTGCTTCCTTGGGGAAGTAAAGGAAAAAGATTTCTTACCACTTTCTTTGCCTCAATCCAGCCCTGGTTCCTTCTTACAGAGTGATAGAATGTGATTGAGTTCCTGTTGCCTTGGCAGTTGAAGGTGGGCTGTTATTTAGATAATACCATCACTGTGATTTGGGACAGGATCTCCAGGGGAGTTTGGCAGCAAATGGAGATTCTATTCTGCCTCAAAGTGCTGAACATTGAATGGCATTACTTTTAATATGGTCATTATGCTTTGTACACAAAAGCAGGTGCCTATTTGTACACAGTGTGATCCCACAAACAGCAACTGGATGAATGACCAGTGCTTAGAATCTGTTAACTCTGCTTGAGCCAATAGAACAGATAGCCTTGGTTCAATGTTTCATTTGAAAGAGGGCACATCTGCAGTACTGCACTGGAATTTCAACCCAAGTTATGAAATGGCTAATTGGCTAGATGTAAGTTGAAGAGCCAGGAGCTATATTACCTGTTCCAAAACACAATGGGGTGCAAATTTGTCTTCAGAGGTCGTGCAAACAGGCAATAGTGAATCAATAGAAAATAAATTCAAGCAGGGTTTGGAACCCAGTTTTCCACCTCGGTCCATTTCTGCACCATTGCCATGATAATTGTTGACTTTATGTGGAAAGAGGTATCAATGCAGCGATTAGGAATGCAATTAAAAACCTGCTATCCTTGCTCAAGCTGCTCTATGTGACACCTGTCCCAAATTGTGGGATCGGAATCCCTCCCCCACAACTGGACTTTAAATCTGGACTTTGTGGAGTATGGGGAAGGAACCCCTACCCCCACAGACAATAGTACTGTGAATGGGAGCCAAACCTCAACACAAAGCACACAGAAACAGGCTGCATTCCAATGGGTCAATTTCAAACATTCCAACATCACAATAGAATTGATACTGTTAAAGGACTGGAATTTGGGACGTTATCATAACAGAGACACATCATAACTGCCATTATGTAACCCAATTAAGTAATTGGGGAGGCCATTGTTACAATTAACTGGCCCCAGACGACAGCATTCACTCCTGTCAAGACAGGAGAGAAACCTTTTTCAAAAAGGAAGCATTTGTAAGGGCTGGAAGGCTAGGAACAGATGAAGCACTTGAGGAATATAAAGACAGTAGGAAGGAACTTAAGCAAGGAGTTAGGAGGGCTAAAAGGGGTCATGAAAAGTCATTGTCAAAAAGATTAAGGAAAATCCCAAGGCTTTTTATACACATATAAAAAGAGCAAGAGGGAAAGGGTTGGCCCACTCAAGGACAGAGATGGGAATCTATGCATGAAGCCAGAGGAAATGGGTGAGGTGCTAAATGAGTACTTTGCATCCGTATTCACCAAGGAGAAGGACTTGGTGGATGATGAGCCTAGAGAAGGGAGTGCAGATAGTCTCAGTCATCTCATTATCAAAAAGGAGGAGGTGTTGGGTGTCTTGCAAAGCATTAAGGTAGATAAGTCCCCAGGGCCTGATGGGATCTACCCCAGAATACTGAGGGAGGCAAGGGAAGAAATTGCTGGGGCCTTGACAGAAATCTTTGCATCCTCATTGGCTACAGGTGAGGTCCCAGAGGACTGGAGAATAGCCAATGTTGTTCCTTTGTTTAAGAAGGGTAGCAAGGATAATCCAGGAAATTACAGGCCGGTGAGCCTTACGTCAGCGGTAGGGAAACTATTAGAGAGGATTCTTCGGGACAGGATTTACTCCCATTTGGAAACAAACGAACTTATTAGCGAGAGACAGCATGGTTTTGTGAAGGGGAGGTCATATCTTACTAATTTGATTGAGTTTTTTGAGGAAGTGACGAAGAGGATTGATGAGGGAAGGGCGGTGGATGTTGTCTATATGGACTTTAGTAAAGGCTTTGACAAGGTCCCGCATGGCAGACTTGTGCAAAAGGTGAAGTCACACGGGATCAGAGGTGAGCTGGCAAGATGGATACAGAACTGGCTCAGTCACAGAAGACAGAGGGTAACAGTGGATGGGTATTTTTCTGAATGGAGGGATGTGACTAGTGGTGTTCCGCAGGGATCAGTGCTGGGACCTTTGCTATTTGTAGTATATATAAATGATTTGGAGGAAAATATAGCTGGTCTGATTAGTAAGTTTGCGGATGACACAAAGGTTAGTGGAGTTGCGGATAATGATGAGGATTGTCAGAAGATACAGCAGGATATAGATCGGTTGGAGACTTGGGCGGAGAAATGGCAGATGGAGTTTAATCCGGACAAATGTGAGGTAATGTATTTTGGAAGGTCTAATGCAGGTGGGAAGTATACAGTAAATGGCAGAACCCTTAGGAGTATTGACAGGCAGAGAGATCTGGGCGTACAGGTCCACAGGTCACTGAAAGTGGCAACGCAGGTGGATAAGGTCGTCAAGAAGGCATACGGCATGCTTGCCTTCATCGGTCGGGGCATAGAGTATAAAAATTGGCAAGTCATGTTGCAGCTGTACAGAACCTTAGTTCGGCCACACTTAGAATATTGCGTGCAATTCTGGTCGCCACACTACCAGAAGGACATGGAGGCTTTGGAGAGGGTACAGAGGAGGGTTACCAGGATGTTGCCTGGTCTGGAGGGCATTAGCTATGAGGAGAGGTTGGAAAAACTCGGATTGTTTTCACTGGAACGACGGAGGTGGAGGGGCAACATGATAGAGGTTTATAAAGTTATGAGCGGCATGGACAGAGTGGATAGTCAGAAGCTTTTTCCCAGGGTGCAAGAGTCAGTTACTAGGGGACATAGGTTTAAGGTGAGAGGGGCAAAGTTTAGAGGGGATGTACGAGGCACGCTCTTTACACAGAGAGTGGTGAGTGCCTGGAACCTGCTGCCGGGGGAGGTGGTGGACAGTGACGTTTAAGAGGCATCTTTACAAATACATGAATAGGGTGGGAATAGAGGGATACAGTCCCTGGAAGTGCAGAAGGTGTTAGTTTAGACAGGTATCAAGATCGGCGCAGGCTTGGAGGGCCGAATGGCCTGTTCCTGTGCTGTTCTTTGTTCAACATAACCTCCTTGCTCTTGTACTCTATGCCCTTATTAATAAAGCTCAGGACACTGTATGTGTTATTAACTGCTCTCTCCACCTGTGCTGCCACCTTGAATGACTTATGCACACATACAACCAGGTCCCTCTGCTCCGGCACCCCCTTTAGAATTGTACCCTTTATTCTATATTGTCTCTCCATGTTCTTCCTACCAAAATGAATCACTTCACTGAGCCCCTACCTAACAGCACGGTGGGAGCACCTTCACTGCACAGACTACTGCATTTCAAGAAGGTGGTCCAGCACCACTTTCTTGAGGCAACTAGAAATAGACAATAAATGCTGGCCTTGCCAGATATGCCAACATCCCATGAATGAATTGTTTTAAAAGCGGGCCTGGTTCTCAAGGCTCATGGCCGGTGCAGTTGGAGTTGTAAAGATTGTTCTCTTTGTAACTTCAACATCTTCGTAGATGAGCTGATCTGTAGTGATCTTAAGACTAGAAGTGCAGATGAGTGAAGGCTGTGGAACCCATTGATACCACTGAGATAGCAAGTATCTGGAATGCTGAGCTGATGTAAGTTTATATAAACTAGGGATAAAGTTCATGGAATGCAGGACAACAGTGCCACTGAGGGTTAAAAACGAGATTGTAACATGAAGTTAGGGAAGATCAGGGCTGATCACCATTCTACTGAGCTTAGCAACTGTGATGTGCCTTAGCGACATTGCGTGTGCTGTTTGTGACCAATCTACACCTTCTCCATATTAACATATTGTTTGCCTTTGCTCCATGACTTCTTGGTCAGCTATGTGGCCTTGTCCAATCTACACCTTCTCCTTTGTTATCTCTTGCCCCACCCCCGGCTCACTTGCTTCCTACCTTTGACATTTCTAATATTTGCTAGTTCCGAAGAAGGGTCACTGATCCGAAACGTTAACTCTGCTTCCCTTTCCACAGATGCTGCCAGACCTGCTGAGTGGTTCCAGCATTTCTTGTTTCCCTCCAACCAAATGTCTGGTGATCTCTTTATACAAGTCATTTCTTCACTCCAGCAACAGTTTAAAGTTAATGCTCATATGACTAAATCAATATGCCTCATTCTTGGCAAGTGGGGGTCTTATGACAGTTATTAAACAAAATGTGATGCTGAACCACATAAGGAGATATTAAGACCAAAGCTTGATCAAAGAGGTAGGTTTTAAGAATCATCTTAAAGGAGGAGAGGTGGAGAGGCAAAGAGGTTTAGGGAGGGAATTCCAGAGCTTAGGTCCTCGCCACCTGAAGACACGGCTGCCAATGGCGGAGTGCTGAAAATCAGGGATGCGCAAGATGCCAGA